>NC_083726.1:76951855-77105451 GCF_028564815.1 Eubalaena glacialis | reverse complement strand
TGTTTACTGAGGCGGCTCACACCAAACTTTGCTGACGGGGAAGCTCTGGGGCTTCAGTTGAGGCTTGGGGTCACGTTCTCTTCCCACTCGAGGTGGGGGCGGGGCGGGGGGTCGGATGAACTCCTAGCATGCAATGGCGGCCTCAGGGCCTCTTACGAGCAAGCTCACTTTTCTTCACGGAGGCATTCCTAGGCGTGACTTCCAGATGTGCACGATGAGTGTTTTTTCAGGCAGCCCAGAGGCCTCCACTCTCCAGATTTGAAATGGGGACATAGAGCCTTTCGCAGTCTTACCGTTGGCCTAGTGGACCACACTGCTCCTTTTCCTCTCTTTACTGAGCAGCTTCAGCAGCCGCTTTGAACACACTTCACCCTTCCACGAAGACCCTTTTGGCCGTGGCGTCTTCTGCGTGTGGTGCGTTGCATGATCGTCTGAATGCCCTCGGTCGGCTTAGATGTCTCTGGAGGTTCCAAGGGCATAGCAATGCCCAGCGTGTATCTCTGCTTACTTGTGGGTGGGAGCTGCAACCAAGTTTCTGCTTCCGTTACTGAGACGTCGGGCGTGAGCTCCCCAAATGAAGGGAAGCCCGCTGGTTTTCTGCAGTGTGGCTCAGGTAGCCTCACTCTGCCAGACCCGCATGGAAAGAAAGCCTCCCTGCCAACGACTTCCTGAGCTTGTATGAAAGCTGCAGAATGCTAGCCATCCAAAGGAGTAACCCGATCCTGGCTCTTGCAGCTGCACACAAAGGCTTGTACCCAGAGGTGCTTTTCCCTTCATGGTGCTCACAAGGCTTTTGGGATACAGTGTACCACCACAAAGAAGGGCACCCGCGAGACTTCGGGGCCACGAGAGGCATGCGAGAGCTAAAGCAGTCCTGTGACTTAGCTTTCCAGCACACGGAGGCACCCCTGTCTCTGGTGATGGGGAAAAGTCCACCTTCCTTCGAAACAAGAGGTCACTTTTGATGGTATTGTAGCTGCAGATGGCAGTGGGATGAGCCCACAGGGATGAGTGGCAAGCACCTGGTTTCTTTTGGGAGAACTAAGTGTTCCTGATAGAGGCTTTTGTGGGATGAAGGAACGTGGGCAACGCGTTTTCCAGGCAGCTGGTGCAGCAACCAAGTCCCTTTCCTAAAGGGGAAAAGCACGTTTTCCCGACATGTTCGACTTACCAACTTGAGCCCACGGCGCCTTTACCAGCACTCTCTCACTGACGTACTGGGGGCTTTGGGGACACACTGGGCCCTTCCATGATGGCACATTGGACGCCCGAGTTCTGCATGCGAGCCATCGCCTTTCCCCCTGGATGACAGAGTCAGGCTTAGGTGACTTCGGAGCGTCCAAATGTCTCCAATTCTTCCCGGTAGCTGGGTTCTTTCTTCCAGCTGGGCCGAAAGACTCCCTTCCCTTCACGGTTGAGACACCAAAGGTATGAACACCCAGGATGTACCTAGTTCCCTGGCAGTATTCCAGTGCAACACAGGTGGCGTCACAAAGGGGTGCCACGTGAACGCACGACTGGCTGCAACTGCGTCCCTGGGGCGGTTTTAAAGCTGTGGAAAGCAAGCTGTGCCAGCAAGAAACCAGTTCATTGCCCTTCCACCTGCATAGAAGGAGGGGATCCCGAGGGTCTGGCTCCCGCTCTGTTCCTTGCAAGCCACACAAGGGAGTCACAGGACAGACGTTCTCTCTCGGAAATGATTTCATACACGACTGACTTGAGCCTGTGAAAAGCATGCAGGAGTTAGTTGCAGCACTCGATCGACTCAGTGTTTCTTGGGCAGGCTGCACACCACATTTGCTGATGAGCACCTCTGGGGCTGCCCCTGTGGCTTGTGCTCACCTTTTCTTCGCACTCTAAGTAGGGAGGCTCGTGGGAGGAGCCCCCAGCAAGCACCGGAGACCTCAAGGCTTCTTCCCGGAAACCTCACTCTTCTTCACTGAGGCACCCCTGGAAGGGAATAAAAGCCGCGCAACATGAGTGTTTTCCAAGCAGCCTGGGCGCCTCCACTATCGACCTTGGGAATGGGTAGTACTGCCTTTCCCAGGCTTCCCTTGTGCCTAGTGGATCCCAGTGCACCTTTACATCCCTTTTCTGACCAGCGACTGGAGACGCTTAGAACACACTTCACCCTTCCACGATGACCCTTTTGGACTCGCGTGCTCTCAGTGGGGCGCATTGCATAATCTTCTAGACGCCCACCTTAGGCCCTGGTGTGTTGGATGTTCCACGGCCTAGCCTGGCTCAGGGTATATCCCTGCTTACTTTTGTGTGGGACCCGTAGCCAAGGTTCCGCTTCCACCACGGAGATGTCGGGCCTGAGCTTCGCGGATGGATTGGAAGCCCGGTGGCTTTTGGCCGTGCAGCTCAGCTATCCGCACTTGAAAGGAAGCCCTCCTAGACCCGTCTTCCTGAGGTTGTAGGAAAGGTGAGGAACGCTACCCATCCAAAGTAGAAAGCCGCTCCTGGCTCTTCAAACTGCAAAGAGAGGGCTGTTCCCCGAGCTCTTTTTCCCTCGATGGTGCTCAGCAGGCTTCTGGTGTACAGCGTATTCCAAGGCGAGGCGTGATCTACGCACGGTCCTAAGCCATGTGAGGCACACTAGACCTAAAGCAGTCCATTGACTAAGGCTTCCAGGACACTGCTGCACCCCCAATTTGGGAGTTGGGAAGAAGTGCACCTCACCTCGAGACCAGAGGTTTACGTACTCTTGGCCCTCTACCTACTGAATGCTGTGGGATGAGCTCGCGGTCAAGAATGGCAGGCACCTGGTCTCGTTCCGGAAAACTCACTGTCCCTCACAGAGGCATTTGTGGAGTGAAGCCGAATGGGCAGCGTGTTTTTCAGGCAGCTTGGAAGCAGCAACCAAGTCACTTTCTGAAAGGGGAAAAGCGGCTTTTCCCGACATTTTCTCTAATTGCCAACATGACCCCACAGCGCCTTTACCGGCACTCTCTGACTGATTACTGGAGACTGTGGGAACACACTGGGCCCTTCCATGATGACCCATTGGACACCTGGGTACTGCAGGCGGTGCAGAGCCTTACGCCTGGAATCACCTAGTCAGGTCTAGGGGACTTAGGAACGCCCAATGCTTCCCATTGTTACCGGTATTTCTGTACGTTTTCTTACGCTGGGCCAAACGTCTGCCTTCCCTTCCTGGTGGGGATTAAACAGGTATGAGTACCCAGGATGCATCTTAGTCTCAGGGACTGTGTCAGTGCAACTCCTTGGCCTTTACAAAGGCAGAGCCGTGCTGAACGGAAGACGGGCTACAGCTGTGTCCCCTGGGCTGCGGTAAAGCTGTAGGAAAAGAGCTACGCCAAGAAAGAACACCCTTCCTCTCCCTTCCCTCTGCATAGAAAGAGTGGATCCCTACTTGCTCTTTCACTCTTTGTTACTTAAAAGACACACTAGGAACTCACGGGACACACATCCGCTCTCGGAAATGAAATCCAGCGCGACTGTCTCCAGCCTGCAGAAACCATATAGGACTGGCAGCACAGGATCGACTCAGTGTTTACTGAGGCGGCTCACACCAAACTTTGCTGACGGGGAAGCTCTGGGGCTTCAGTTGAGGCTTGGGGTCACGTTCTCTTCCCACTCGAGGTGGGGGCGGGGCGGGGGGTCGGATGAACTCCTAGCATGCAATGGCGGCCTCAGGGCCTCTTACGAGCAAGCTCACTTTTCTTCACGGAGGCATTCCTAGGCGTGACTTCCAGATGTGCACGATGAGTGTTTTTTCAGGCAGCCCAGAGGCCTCCACTCTCCAGATTTGAAATGGGGACATAGAGCCTTTCGCAGTCTTACCGTTGGCCTAGTGGACCACACTGCTCCTTTTCCTCTCTTTACTGAGCAGCTTCAGCAGCCGCTTTGAACACACTTCACCCTTCCACGAAGACCCTTTTGGCCGTGGCGTCTTCTGCGTGTGGTGCGTTGCATGATCGTCTGAATGCCCTCGGTCGGCTTAGATGTCTCTGGAGGTTCCAAGGGCATAGCAATGCCCAGCGTGTATCTCTGCTTACTTGTGGGTGGGAGCTGCAACCAAGTTTCTGCTTCCGTTACTGAGACGTCGGGCGTGAGCTCCCCAAATGAAGGGAAGCCCGCTGGTTTTCTGCAGTGTGGCTCAGGTAGCCTCACTCTGCCAGACCCGCATGGAAAGAAAGCCTCCCTGCCAACGACTTCCTGAGCTTGTATGAAAGCTGCAGAATGCTAGCCATCCAAAGGAGTAACCCGATCCTGGCTCTTGCAGCTGCACACAAAGGCTTGTACCCAGAGGTGCTTTTCCCTTCATGGTGCTCACAAGGCTTTTGGGATACAGTGTACCACCACAAAGAAGGGCACCCGCGAGACTTCGGGGCCACGAGAGGCATGCGAGAGCTAAAGCAGTCCTGTGACTTAGCTTTCCAGCACACGGAGGCACCCCTGTCTCTGGTGATGGGGAAAAGTCCACCTTCCTTCGAAACAAGAGGTCACTTTTGATGGTATTGTAGCTGCAGATGGCAGTGGGATGAGCCCACAGGGATGAGTGGCAAGCACCTGGTTTCTTTTGGGAGAACTAAGTGTTCCTGATAGAGGCTTTTGTGGGATGAAGGAACGTGGGCAACGCGTTTTCCAGGCAGCTGGTGCAGCAACCAAGTCCCTTTCCTAAAGGGGAAAAGCACGTTTTCCCGACATGTTCGACTTACCAACTTGAGCCCACGGCGCCTTTACCAGCACTCTCTCACTGACGTACTGGGGGCTTTGGGGACACACTGGGCCCTTCCATGATGGCACATTGGACGCCCGAGTTCTGCATGCGAGCCATCGCCTTTCCCCCTGGATGACAGAGTCAGGCTTAGGTGACTTCGGAGCGTCCAAATGTCTCCAATTCTTCCCGGTAGCTGGGTTCTTTCTTCCAGCTGGGCCGAAAGACTCCCTTCCCTTCACGGTTGAGACACCAAAGGTATGAACACCCAGGATGTACCTAGTTCCCTGGCAGTATTCCAGTGCAACACAGGTGGCGTCACAAAGGGGTGCCACGTGAACGCACGACTGGCTGCAACTGCGTCCCTGGGGCGGTTTTAAAGCTGTGGAAAGCAAGCTGTGCCAGCAAGAAACCAGTTCATTGCCCTTCCACCTGCATAGAAGGAGGGGATCCCGAGGGTCTGGCTCCCGTTCTGTTCCTTGCAAGCCACACAAGGGAGTCACAGGACAGACGTTCTCTCTCGGAAATGATTTCATACACGACTGACTTGAGCCTGTGAAAAGCATGCAGGAGTTAGTTGCAGCACTCGATCGACTCAGTGTTTCTTGGGCAGGCTGCACACCACATTTGCTGATGAGCACCTCTGGGGCTGCCCCTGTGGCTTGTGCTCACCTTTTCTTCGCACTCTAAGTAGGGAGGCTCGTGGGAGGAGCCCCCAGCAAGCACCGGAGACCTCAAGGCTTCTTCCCGGAAACCTCACTCTTCTTCACTGAGGCACCCCTGGAAGGGAATAAAAGCCGCGCAACATGAGTGTTTTCCAAGCAGCCTGGGCGCCTCCACTATCGACCTTGGGAATGGGTAGTACTGCCTTTCCCAGGCTTCCCTTGTGCCTAGTGGATCCCAGTGCACCTTTACATCCCTTTTCTGACCAGCGACTGGAGACGCTTAGAACACACTTCACCCTTCCACGATGACCCTTTTGGACTCGCGTGCTCTCAGTGGGGCGCATTGCATAATCTTCTAGACGCCCACCTTAGGCCCTGGTGTGTTGGATGTTCCACGGCCTAGCCTGGCTCAGGGTATATCCCTGCTTACTTTTGTGTGGGACCCGTAGCCAAGGTTCCGCTTCCACCACGGAGATGTCGGGCCTGAGCTTCGCGGATGGATTGGAAGCCCGGTGGCTTTTGGCCGTGCAGCTCAGCTATCCGCACTTGAAAGGAAGCCCTCCTAGACCCGTCTTCCTGAGGTTGTAGGAAAGGTGAGGAACGCTACCCATCCAAAGTAGAAAGCCGCTCCTGGCTCTTCAAACTGCAAAGAGAGGGCTGTTCCCCGAGCTCTTTTTCCCTCGATGGTGCTCAGCAGGCTTCTGGTGTACAGCGTATTCCAAGGCGAGGCGTGATCTACGCACGGTCCTAAGCCATGTGAGGCACACTAGACCTAAAGCAGTCCATTGACTAAGGCTTCCAGGACACTGCTGCACCCCCAATTTGGGAGTTGGGAAGAAGTGCACCTCACCTCGAGACCAGAGGTTTACGTACTCTTGGCCCTCTACCTACTGAATGCTGTGGGATGAGCTCGCGGTCAAGAATGGCAGGCACCTGGTCTCGTTCCGGAAAACTCACTGTCCCTCACAGAGGCATTTGTGGAGTGAAGCCGAATGGGCAGCGTGTTTTTCAGGCAGCTTGGAAGCAGCAACCAAGTCACTTTCTGAAAGGGGAAAAGCGGCTTTTCCCGACATTTTCTCTAATTGCCAACATGACCCCACAGCGCCTTTACCGGCACTCTCTGACTGATTACTGGAGACTGTGGGAACACACTGGGCCCTTCCATGATGACCCATTGGACACCTGGGTACTGCAGGCGGTGCAGAGCCTTACGCCTGGAATCACCTAGTCAGGTCTAGGGGACTTAGGAACGCCCAATGCTTCCCATTGTTACCGGTATTTCTGTACGTTTTCTTACGCTGGGCCAAACGTCTGCCTTCCCTTCCTGGTGGGGATTAAACAGGTATGAGTACCCAGGATGCATCTTAGTCTCAGGGACTGTGTCAGTGCAACTCCTTGGCCTTTACAAAGGCAGAGCCGTGCTGAACGGAAGACGGGCTACAGCTGTGTCCCCTGGGCTGCGGTAAAGCTGTAGGAAAAGAGCTACGCCAAGAAAGAACACCCTTCCTCTCCCTTCCCTCTGCATAGAAAGAGTGGATCCCTACTTGCTCTTTCACTCTTTGTTACTTAAAAGACACACTAGGAACTCACGGGACACACATCCGCTCTCGGAAATGAAATCCAGCGCGACTGTCTCCAGCCTGCAGAAACCATATAGGACTGGCAGCACAGGATCGACTCAGTGTTTACTGAGGCGGCTCACACCAAACTTTGCTGACGGGGAAGCTCTGGGGCTTCAGTTGAGGCTTGGGGTCACGTTCTCTTCCCACTCGAGGTGGGGGCGGGGCGGGGGGTCGGATGAACTCCTAGCATGCAATGGCGGCCTCAGGGCCTCTTACGAGCAAGCTCACTTTTCTTCACGGAGGCATTCCTAGGCGTGACTTCCAGATGTGCACGATGAGTGTTTTTTCAGGCAGCCCAGAGGCCTCCACTCTCCAGATTTGAAATGGGGACATAGAGCCTTTCGCAGTCTTACCGTTGGCCTAGTGGACCACACTGCTCCTTTTCCTCTCTTTACTGAGCAGCTTCAGCAGCCGCTTTGAACACACTTCACCCTTCCACGAAGACCCTTTTGGCCGTGGCGTCTTCTGCGTGTGGTGCGTTGCATGATCGTCTGAATGCCCTCGGTCGGCTTAGATGTCTCTGGAGGTTCCAAGGGCATAGCAATGCCCAGCGTGTATCTCTGCTTACTTGTGGGTGGGAGCTGCAACCAAGTTTCTGCTTCCGTTACTGAGACGTCGGGCGTGAGCTCCCCAAATGAAGGGAAGCCCGCTGGTTTTCTGCAGTGTGGCTCAGGTAGCCTCACTCTGCCAGACCCGCATGGAAAGAAAGCCTCCCTGCCAACGACTTCCTGAGCTTGTATGAAAGCTGCAGAATGCTAGCCATCCAAAGGAGTAACCCGATCCTGGCTCTTGCAGCTGCACACAAAGGCTTGTACCCAGAGGTGCTTTTCCCTTCATGGTGCTCACAAGGCTTTTGGGATACAGTGTACCACCACAAAGAAGGGCACCCGCGAGACTTCGGGGCCACGAGAGGCATGCGAGAGCTAAAGCAGTCCTGTGACTTAGCTTTCCAGCACACGGAGGCACCCCTGTCTCTGGTGATGGGGAAAAGTCCACCTTCCTTCGAAACAAGAGGTCACTTTTGATGGTATTGTAGCTGCAGATGGCAGTGGGATGAGCCCACAGGAATGAGTGGCAAGCACCTGGTTTCTTTTGGGAGAACTAAGTGTTCCTGATAGAGGCTTTTGTGGGATGAAGGAACGTGGGCAACGCGTTTTCCAGGCAGCTGGTGCAGCAACCAAGTCCCTTTCCTAAAGGGGAAAAGCACGTTTTCCCGACATGTTCGACTTACCAACTTGAGCCCACGGCGCCTTTACCAGCACTCTCTCACTGACGTACTGGGGGCTTTGGGGACACACTGGGCCCTTCCATGATGGCACATTGGACGCCCGAGTTCTGCATGCGAGCCATCGCCTTTCCCCCTGGATGACAGAGTCAGGCTTAGGTGACTTCGGAGCGTCCAAATGTCTCCAATTCTTCCCGGTAGCTGGGTTCTTTCTTCCAGCTGGGCCGAAAGACTCCCTTCCCTTCACGGTTGAGACACCAAAGGTATGAACACCCAGGATGTACCTAGTTCCCTGGCAGTATTCCAGTGCAACACAGGTGGCGTCACAAAGGGGTGCCACGTGAACGCACGACTGGCTGCAACTGCGTCCCTGGGGCGGTTTTAAAGCTGTGGAAAGCAAGCTGTGCCAGCAAGAAACCAGTTCATTGCCCTTCCACCTGCATAGAAGGAGGGGATCCCGAGGGTCTGGCTCCCGCTCTGTTCCTTGCAAGCCACACAAGGGAGTCACAGGACAGACGTTCTCTCTCGGAAATGATTTCATACACGACTGACTTGAGCCTGTGAAAAGCATGCAGGAGTTAGTTGCAGCACTCGATCGACTCAGTGTTTCTTGGGCAGGCTGCACACCACATTTGCTGATGAGCACCTCTGGGGCTGCCCCTGTGGCTTGTGCTCACCTTTTCTTCGCACTCTAAGTAGGGAGGCTCGTGGGAGGAGCCCCCAGCAAGCACCGGAGACCTCAAGGCTTCTTCCCGGAAACCTCACTCTTCTTCACTGAGGCACCCCTGGAAGGGAATAAAAGCCGCGCAACATGAGTGTTTTCCAAGCAGCCTGGGCGCCTCCACTATCTACCTTGGGAATGGGTAGTACTGCCTTTCCCAGGCTTCCCTTGTGCCTAGTGGATCCCAGTGCACCTTTACATCCCTTTTCTGACCAGCGACTGGAGACGCTTAGAACACACTTCACCCTTCCACGATGACCCTTTTGGACTCGCGTGCTCTCAGTGGGGCGCATTGCATAATCTTCTAGACGCCCACCTTAGGCCCTGGTGTGTTGGATGTTCCACGGCCTAGCCTGGCTCAGGGTATATCCCTGCTTACTTTTGTGTGGGACCCGTAGCCAAGGTTCCGCTTCCACCACGGAGATGTCGGGCCTGAGCTTCGCGGATGGATTGGAAGCCCGGTGGCTTTTGGCCGTGCAGCTCAGCTATCCGCACTTGAAAGGAAGCCCTCCTAGACCCGTCTTCCTGAGGTTGTAGGAAAGGTGAGGAACGCTACCCATCCAAAGTAGAAAGCCGCTCCTGGCTCTTCAAACTGCAAAGAGAGGGCTGTTCCCCGAGCTCTTTTTCCCTCGATGGTGCTCAGCAGGCTTCTGGTGTACAGCGTATTCCAAGGCGAGGCGTGATCTACGCACGGTCCTAAGCCATGTGAGGCACACTAGACCTAAAGCAGTCCATTGACTAAGGCTTCCAGGACACTGCTGCACCCCCAATTTGGGAGTTGGGAAGAAGTGCACCTCACCTCGAGACCAGAGGTTTACGTACTCTTGGCCCTCTACCTACTGAATGCTGTGGGATGAGCTCGCGGTCAAGAATGGCAGGCACCTGGTCTCGTTCCGGAAAACTCACTGTCCCTCACAGAGGCATTTGTGGAGTGAAGCCGAATGGGCAGCGTGTTTTTCAGGCAGCTTGGAAGCAGCAACCAAGTCACTTTCTGAAAGGGGAAAAGCGGCTTTTCCCGACATTTTCTCTAATTGCCAACATGACCCCACAGCGCCTTTACCGGCACTCTCTGACTGATTACTGGAGACTGTGGGAACACACTGGGCCCTTCCATGATGACCCATTGGACACCTGGGTACTGCAGGCGGTGCAGAGCCTTACGCCTGGAATCACCTAGTCAGGTCTAGGGGACTTAGGAACGCCCAATGCTTCCCATTGTTACCGGTATTTCTGTACGTTTTCTTACGCTGGGCCAAACGTCTGCCTTCCCTTCCTGGTGGGGATTAAACAGGTATGAGTACCCAGGATGCATCTTAGTCTCAGGGACTGTGTCAGTGCAACTCCTTGGCCTTTACAAAGGCAGAGCCGTGCTGAACGGAAGACGGGCTACAGCTGTGTCCCCTGGGCTGCGGTAAAGCTGTAGGAAAAGAGCTACGCCAAGAAAGAACACCCTTCCTCTCCCTTCCCTCTGCATAGAAAGAGTGGATCCCTACTTGCTCTTTCACTCTTTGTTACTTAAAAGACACACTAGGAACTCACGGGACACACATCCGCTCTCGGAAATGAAATCCAGCGCGACTGTCTCCAGCCTGCAGAAACCATATAGGACTGGCAGCACAGGATCGACTCAGTGTTTACTGAGGCGGCTCACACCAAACTTTGCTGACGGGGAAGCTCTGGGGCTTCAGTTGAGGCTTGGGGTCACGTTCTCTTCCCACTCGAGGTGGGGGCGGGGCGGGGGGTCGGATGAACTCCTAGCATGCAATGGCGGCCTCAGGGCCTCTTACGAGCAAGCTCACTTTTCTTCACGGAGGCATTCCTAGGCGTGACTTCCAGATGTGCACGATGAGTGTTTTTTCAGGCAGCCCAGAGGCCTCCACTCTCCAGATTTGAAATGGGGACATAGAGCCTTTCGCAGTCTTACCGTTGGCCTAGTGGACCACACTGCTCCTTTTCCTCTCTTTACTGAGCAGCTTCAGCAGCCGCTTTGAACACACTTCACCCTTCCACGAAGACCCTTTTGGCCGTGGCGTCTTCTGCGTGTGGTGCGTTGCATGATCGTCTGAATGCCCTCGGTCGGCTTAGATGTCTCTGGAGGTTCCAAGGGCATAGCAATGCCCAGCGTGTATCTCTGCTTACTTGTGGGTGGGAGCTGCAACCAAGTTTCTGCTTCCGTTACTGAGACGTCGGGCGTGAGCTCCCCAAATGAAGGGAAGCCCGCTGGTTTTCTGCAGTGTGGCTCAGGTAGCCTCACTCTGCCAGACCCGCATGGAAAGAAAGCCTCCCTGCCAACGACTTCCTGAGCTTGTATGAAAGCTGCAGAATGCTAGCCATCCAAAGGAGTAACCCGATCCTGGCTCTTGCAGCTGCACACAAAGGCTTGTACCCAGAGGTGCTTTTCCCTTCATGGTGCTCACAAGGCTTTTGGGATACAGTGTACCACCACAAAGAAGGGCACCCGCGAGACTTCGGGGCCACGAGAGGCATGCGAGAGCTAAAGCAGTCCTGTGACTTAGCTTTCCAGCACACGGAGGCACCCCTGTCTCTGGTGATGGGGAAAAGTCCACCTTCCTTCGAAACAAGAGGTCACTTTTGATGGTATTGTAGCTGCAGATGGCAGTGGGATGAGCCCACAGGGATGAGTGGCAAGCACCTGGTTTCTTTTGGGAGAACTAAGTGTTCCTGATAGAGGCTTTTGTGGGATGAAGGAACGTGGGCAACGCGTTTTCCAGGCAGCTGGTGCAGCAACCAAGTCCCTTTCCTAAAGGGGAAAAGCACGTTTTCCCGACATGTTCGACTTACCAACTTGAGCCCACGGCGCCTTTACCAGCACTCTCTCACTGACGTACTGGGGGCTTTGGGGACACACTGGGCCCTTCCATGATGGCACATTGGACGCCCGAGTTCTGCATGCGAGCCATCGCCTTTCCCCCTGGATGACAGAGTCAGGCTTAGGTGACTTCGGAGCGTCCAAATGTCTCCAATTCTTCCCGGTAGCTGGGTTCTTTCTTCCAGCTGGGCCGAAAGACTCCCTTCCCTTCACGGTTGAGACACCAAAGGTATGAACACCCAGGATGTACCTAGTTCCCTGGCAGTATTCCAGTGCAACACAGGTGGCGTCACAAAGGGGTGCCACGTGAACGCACGACTGGCTGCAACTGCGTCCCTGGGGCGGTTTTAAAGCTGTGGAAAGCAAGCTGTGCCAGCAAGAAACCAGTTCATTGCCCTTCCACCTGCATAGAAGGAGGGGATCCCGAGGGTCTGGCTCCCGCTCTGTTCCTTGCAAGCCACACAAGGGAGTCACAGGACAGACGTTCTCTCTCGGAAATGATTTCATACACGACTGACTTGAGCCTGTGAAAAGCATGCAGGAGTTAGTTGCAGCACTCGATCGACTCAGTGTTTCTTGGGCAGGCTGCACACCACATTTGCTGATGAGCACCTCTGGGGCTGCCCCTGTGGCTTGTGCTCACCTTTTCTTCGCACTCTAAGTAGGGAGGCTCGTGGGAGGAGCCCCCAGCAAGCACCGGAGACCTCAAGGCTTCTTCCCGGAAACCTCACTCTTCTTCACTGAGGCACCCCTGGAAGGGAATAAAAGCCGCGCAACATGAGTGTTTTCCAAGCAGCCTGGGCGCCTCCACTATCTACCTTGGGAATGGGTAGTACTGCCTTTCCCAGGCTTCCCTTGTGCCTAGTGGATCCCAGTGCACCTTTACATCCCTTTTCTGACCAGCGACTGGAGACGCTTAGAACACACTTCACCCTTCCACGATGACCCTTTTGGACTCGCGTGCTCTCAGTGGGGTGCATTGCATAATCTTCTAGACGCCCACCTTAGGCCCTGGTGTGTTGGATGTTCCACGGCCTAGCCTGGCTCAGGGTATATCCCTGCTTACTTTTGTGTGGGACCCGTAGCCAAGGTTCCGCTTCCACCACGGAGATGTCGGGCCTGAGCTTCGCGGATGGATTGGAAGCCCGGTGGCTTTTGGCCGTGCAGCTCAGCTATCCGCACTTGAAAGGAAGCCCTCCTAGACCCGTCTTCCTGAGGTTGTAGGAAAGGTGAGGAACGCTACCCATCCAAAGTAGAAAGCCGCTCCTGGCTCTTCAAACTGCAAAGAGAGGGCTGTTCCCCGAGCTCTTTTTCCCTCGATGGTGCTCAGCAGGCTTCTGGTGTACAGCGTATTCCAAGGCGAGGCGTGATCTACGCACGGTCCTAAGCCATGTGAGGCACACTAGACCTAAAGCAGTCCATTGACTAAGGCTTCCAGGACACTGCTGCACCCCCAATTTGGGAGTTGGGAAGAAGTGCACCTCACCTCGAGACCAGAGGTTTACGTACTCTTGGCCCTCTACCTACTGAATGCTGTGGGATGAGCTCGCGGTCAAGAATGGCAGGCACCTGGTCTCGTTCCGGAAAACTCACTGTCCCTCACAGAGGCATTTGTGGAGTGAAGCCGAATGGGCAGCGTGTTTTTCAGGCAGCTTGGAAGCAGCAACCAAGTCACTTTCTGAAAGGGGAAAAGCGGCTTTTCCCGACATTTTCTCTAATTGCCAACATGACCCCACAGCGCCTTTACCGGCACTCTCTGACTGATTACTGGAGACTGTGGGAACACACTGGGCCCTTCCATGATGACCCATTGGACACCTGGGTACTGCAGGCGGTGCAGAGCCTTACGCCTGGAATCACCTAGTCAGGTCTAGGGGACTTAGGAACGCCCAATGCTTCCCATTGTTACCGGTATTTCTGTACGTTTTCTTACGCTGGGCCAAACGTCTGCCTTCCCTTCCTGGTGGGGATTAAACAGGTATGAGTACCCAGGATGCATCTTAGTCTCAGGGACTGTGTCAGTGCAACTCCTTGGCCTTTACAAAGGCAGAGCCGTGCTGAACGGAAGACGGGCTACAGCTGTGTCCCCTGGGCTGCGGTAAAGCTGTAGGAAAAGAGCTACGCCAAGAAAGAACACCCTTCCTCTCCCTTCCCTCTGCATAGAAAGAGTGGATCCCTACTTGCTCTTTCACTCTTTGTTACTTAAAAGACACACTAGGAACTCACGGGACACACATCCGCTCTCGGAAATGAAATCCAGCGCGACTGTCTCCAGCCTGCAGAAACCATATAGGACTGGCAGCACAGGATCGACTCAGTGTTTACTGAGGCGGCTCACACCAAACTTTGCTGACGGGGAAGCTCTGGGGCTTCAGTTGAGGCTTGGGGTCACGTTCTCTTCCCACTCGAGGTGGGGGCGGGGCGGGGGGTCGGATGAACTCCTAGCATGCAATGGCGGCCTCAGGGCCTCTTACGAGCAAGCTCACTTTTCTTCACGGAGGCATTCCTAGGCGTGACTTCCAGATGTGCACGATGAGTGTTTTTTCAGGCAGCCCAGAGGCCTCCACTCTCCAGATTTGAAATGGGGACATAGAGCCTTTCGCAGTCTTACCGTTTGCCTAGTGGACCACACTGCTCCTTTTCCTCTCTTTACTGAGCAGCTTCAGCAGCCGCTTTGAACACACTTCACCCTTCCACGAAGACCCTTTTGGCCGTGGCGTCTTCTGCGTGTGGTGCGTTGCATGATCGTCTGAATGCCCTCGGTCGGCTTAGATGTCTCTGGAGGTTCCAAGGGCATAGCAATGCCCAGCGTGTATCTCTGCTTACTTGTGGGTGGGAGCTGCAACCAAGTTTCTGCTTCCGTTACTGAGACGTCGGGCGTGAGCTCCCCAAATGAAGGGAAGCCCGCTGGTTTTCTGCAGTGTGGCTCAGGTAGCCTCACTCTGCCAGACCCGCATGGAAAGAAAGCCTCCCTGCCAACGACTTCCTGAGCTTGTATGAAAGCTGCAGAATGCTAGCCATCCAAAGGAGTAACCCGATCCTGGCTCTTGCAGCTGCACACAAAGGCTTGTACCCAGAGGTGCTTTTCCCTTCATGGTGCTCACAAGGCTTTTGGGATACAGTGTACCACCACAAAGAAGGGCACCCGCGAGACTTCGGGGCCACGAGAGGCATGCGAGAGCTAAAGCAGTCCTGTGACTTAGCTTTCCAGCACACGGAGGCACCCCTGTCTCTGGTGATGGGGAAAAGTCCACCTTCCTTCGAAACAAGAGGTCACTTTTGATGGTATTGTAGCTGCAGATGGCAGTGGGATGAGCCCACAGGAATGAGTGGCAAGCACCTGGTTTCTTTTGGGAGAACTAAGTGTTCCTGATAGAGGCTTTTGTGGGATGAAGGAACGTGGGCAACGCGTTTTCCAGGCAGCTGGTGCAGCAACCAAGTCCCTTTCCTAAAGGGGAAAAGCACGTTTTCCCGACATGTTCGACTTACCAACTTGAGCCCACGGCGCCTTTACCAGCACTCTCTCACTGACGTACTGGGGGCTTTGGGGACACACTGGGCCCTTCCATGATGGCACATTGGACGCCCGAGTTCTGCATGCGAGCCATCGCCTTTCCCCCTGGATGACAGAGTCAGGCTTAGGTGACTTCGGAGCGTCCAAATGTCTCCAATTCTTCCCGGTAGCTGGGTTCTTTCTTCCAGCTGGGCCGAAAGACTCCCTTCCCTTCACGGTTGAGACACCAAAGGTATGAACACCCAGGATGTACCTAGTTCCCTGGCAGTATTCCAGTGCAACACAGGTGGCGTCACAAAGGGGTGCCACGTGAACGCACGACTGGCTGCAACTGCGTCCCTGGGGCGGTTTTAAAGCTGTGGAAAGCAAGCTGTGCCAGCAAGAAACCAGTTCATTGCCCTTCCACCTGCATAGAAGGAGGGGATCCCGAGGGTCTGGCTCCCGCTCTGTTCCTTGCAAGCCACACAAGGGAGTCACAGGACAGACGTTCTCTCTCGGAAATGATTTCATACACGACTGACTTGAGCCTGTGAAAAGCATGCAGGAGTTAGTTGCAGCACTCGATCGACTCAGTGTTTCTTGGGCAGGCTGCACACCACATTTGCTGATGAGCACCTCTGGGGCTGCCCCTGTGGCTTGTGCTCACCTTTTCTTCGCACTCTAAGTAGGGAGGCTCGTGGGAGGAGCCCCCAGCAAGCACCGGAGACCTCAAGGCTTCTTCCCGGAAACCTCACTCTTCTTCACTGAGGCACCCCTGGAAGGGAATAAAAGCCGCGCAACATGAGTGTTTTCCAAGCAGCCTGGGCGCCTCCACTATCGACCTTGGGAATGGGTAGTACTGCCTTTCCCAGGCTTCCCTTGTGCCTAGTGGATCCCAGTGCACCTTTACATCCCTTTTCTGACCAGCGACTGGAGACGCTTAGAACACACTTCACCCTTCCACGATGACCCTTTTGGACTCGCGTGCTCTCAGTGGGGCGCATTGCATAATCTTCTAGACGCCCACCTTAGGCCCTGGTGTGTTGGATGTTCCACGGCCTAGCCTGGCTCAGGGTATATCCCTGCTTACTTTTGTGTGGGACCCGTAGCCAAGGTTCCGCTTCCACCACGGAGATGTCGGGCCTGAGCTTCGCGGATGGATTGGAAGCCCGGTGGCTTTTGGCCGTGCAGCTCAGCTATCCGCACTTGAAAGGAAGCCCTCCTAGACCCGTCTTCCTGAGGTTGTAGGAAAGGTGAGGAACGCTACCCATCCAAAGTAGAAAGCCGCTCCTGGCTCTTCAAACTGCAAAGAGAGGGCTGTTCCCCGAGCTCTTTTTCCCTCGATGGTGCTCAGCAGGCTTCTGGTGTACAGCGTATTCCAAGGCGAGGCGTGATCTACGCACGGTCCTAAGCCATGTGAGGCACACTAGACCTAAAGCAGTCCATTGACTAAGGCTTCCAGGACACTGCTGCACCCCCAATTTGGGAGTTGGGAAGAAGTGCACCTCACCTCGAGACCAGAGGTTTACGTACTCTTGGCCCTCTACCTACTGAATGCTGTGGGATGAGCTCGCGGTCAAGAATGGCAGGCACCTGGTCTCGTTCCGGAAAACTCACTGTCCCTCACAGAGGCATTTGTGGAGTGAAGCCGAATGGGCAGCGTGTTTTTCAGGCAGCTTGGAAGCAGCAACCAAGTCACTTTCTGAAAGGGGAAAAGCGGCTTTTCCCGACATTTTCTCTAATTGCCAACATGACCCCACAGCGCCTTTACCGGCACTCTCTGACTGATTACTGGAGACTGTGGGAACACACTGGGCCCTTCCATGATGACCCATTGGACACCTGGGTACTGCAGGCGGTGCAGAGCCTTACGCCTGGAATCACCTAGTCAGGTCTAGGGGACTTAGGAACGCCCAATGCTTCCCATTGTTACCGGTATTTCTGTACGTTTTCTTACGCTGGGCCAAACGTCTGCCTTCCCTTCCTGGTGGGGATTAAACAGGTATGAGTACCCAGGATGCATCTTAGTCTCAGGGACTGTGTCAGTGCAACTCCTTGGCCTTTACAAAGGCAGAGCCGTGCTGAACGGAAGACGGGCTACAGCTGTGTCCCCTGGGCTGCGGTAAAGCTGTAGGAAAAGAGCTACGCCAAGAAAGAACACCCTTCCTCTCCCTTCCCTCTGCATAGAAAGAGTGGATCCCTACTTGCTCTTTCACTCTTTGTTACTTAAAAGACACACTAGGAACTCACGGGACACACATCCGCTCTCGGAAATGAAATCCAGCGCGACTGTCTCCAGCCTGCAGAAACCATATAGGACTGGCAGCACAGGATCGACTCAGTGTTTACTGAGGCGGCTCACACCAAACTTTGCTGACGGGGAAGCTCTGGGGCTTCAGTTGAGGCTTGGGGTCACGTTCTCTTCCCACTCGAGGTGGGGGCGGGGCGGGGGGTCGGATGAACTCCTAGCATGCAATGGCGGCCTCAGGGCCTCTTACGAGCAAGCTCACTTTTCTTCACGGAGGCATTCCTAGGCGTGACTTCCAGATGTGCACGATGAGTGTTTTTTCAGGCAGCCCAGAGGCCTCCACTCTCCAGATTTGAAATGGGACATAGAGCCTTTCGCAGTCTTACCGTTTGCCTAGTGGACCACACTGCTCCTTTTCCTCTCTTTACTGAGCAGCTTCAGCAGCCGCTTTGAACACACTTCACCCTTCCACGAAGACCCTTTTGGCCGTGGCGTCTTCTGCGTGTGGTGCGTTGCATGATCGTCTGAATGCCCTCGGTCGGCTTAGATGTCTCTGGAGGTTCCAAGGGCATAGCAATGCCCAGCGTGTATCTCTGCTTACTTGTGGGTGGGAGCTGCAACCAAGTTTCTGCTTCCGTTACTGAGACGTCGGGCGTGAGCTCCCCAAATGAAGGGAAGCCCGCTGGTTTTCTGCAGTGTGGCTCAGGTAGCCTCACTCTGCCAGACCCGCATGGAAAGAAAGCCTCCCTGCCAACGACTTCCTGAGCTTGTATGAAAGCTGCAGAATGCTAGCCATCCAAAGGAGTAACCCGATCCTGGCTCTTGCAGCTGCACACAAAGGCTTGTACCCAGAGGTGCTTTTCCCTTCATGGTGCTCACAAGGCTTTTGGGATACAGTGTACCACCACAAAGAAGGGCACCCGCGAGACTTCGGGGCCACGAGAGGCATGCGAGAGCTAAAGCAGTCCTGTGACTTAGCTTTCCAGCACACGGAGGCACCCCTGTCTCTGGTGATGGGGAAAAGTCCACCTTCCTTCGAAACAAGAGGTCACTTTTGATGGTATTGTAGCTGCAGATGGCAGTGGGATGAGCCCACAGGAATGAGTGGCAAGCACCTGGTTTCTTTTGGGAGAACTAAGTGTTCCTGATAGAGGCTTTTGTGGGATGAAGGAACGTGGGCAACGCGTTTTCCAGGCAGCTGGTGCAGCAACCAAGTCCCTTTCCTAAAGGGGAAAAGCACGTTTTCCCGACATGTTCGACTTACCAACTTGAGCCCACGGCGCCTTTACCAGCACTCTCTCACTGACGTACTGGGGGCTTTGGGGACACACTGGGCCCTTCCATGATGGCACATTGGACGCCCGAGTTCTGCATGCGAGCCATCGCCTTTCCCCCTGGATGACAGAGTCAGGCTTAGGTGACTTCGGAGCGTCCAAATGTCTCCAATTCTTCCCGGTAGCTGGGTTCTTTCTTCCAGCTGGGCCGAAAGACTCCCTTCCCTTCACGGTTGAGACACCAAAGGTATGAACACCCAGGATGTACCTAGTTCCCTGGCAGTATTCCAGTGCAACACAGGTGGCGTCACAAAGGGGTGCCACGTGAACGCACGACTGGCTGCAACTGCGTCCCTGGGGCGGTTTTAAAGCTGTGGAAAGCAAGCTGTGCCAGCAAGAAACCAGTTCATTGCCCTTCCACCTGCATAGAAGGAGGGGATCCCGAGGGTCTGGCTCCCGCTCTGTTCCTTGCAAGCCACACAAGGGAGTCACAGGACAGACGTTCTCTCTCGGAAATGATTTCATACACGACTGACTTGAGCCTGTGAAAAGCATGCAGGAGTTAGTTGCAGCACTCGATCGACTCAGTGTTTCTTGGGCAGGCTGCACACCACATTTGCTGATGAGCACCTCTGGGGCTGCCCCTGTGGCTTGTGCTCACCGTTTCTTCGCACTCTAAGTAGGGAGGCTCGTGGGAGGAGCCCCCAGCAAGCACCGGAGACCTCAAGGCTTCTTCCCGGAAACCTCACTCTTCTTCACTGAGGCACCCCTGGAAGGGAATAAAAGCCGCGCAACATGAGTGTTTTCCAAGCAGCCTGGGCGCCTCCACTATCTACCTTGGGAATGGGTAGTACTGCCTTTCCCAGGCTTCCCTTGTGCCTAGTGGATCCCAGTGCACCTTTACATCCCTTTTCTGACCAGCGACTGGAGACGCTTAGAACACACTTCACCCTTCCACGATGACCCTTTTGGACTCGCGTGCTCTCAGTGGGGCGCATTGCATAATCTTCTAGACGCCCACCTTAGGCCCTGGTGTGTTGGATGTTCCACGGCCTAGCCTGGCTCAGGGTATATCCCTGCTTACTTTTGTGTGGGACCCGTAGCCAAGGTTCCGCTTCCACCACGGAGATGTCGGGCCTGAGCTTCGCGGATGGATTGGAAGCCCGGTGGCTTTTGGCCGTGCAGCTCAGCTATCCGCACTTGAAAGGAAGCCCTCCTAGACCCGTCTTCCTGAGGTTGTAGGAAAGGTGAGGAACGCTACCCATCCAAAGTAGAAAGCCGCTCCTGGCTCTTCAAACTGCAAAGAGAGGGCTGTTCCCCGAGCTCTTTTTCCCTCGATGGTGCTCAGCAGGCTTCTGGTGTACAGCGTATTCCAAGGCGAGGCGTGATCTACGCACGGTCCTAAGCCATGTGAGGCACACTAGACCTAAAGCAGTCCATTGACTAAGGCTTCCAGGACACTGCTGCACCCCCAATTTGGGAGTTGGGAAGAAGTGCACCTCACCTCGAGACCAGAGGTTTACGTACTCTTGGCCCTCTACCTACTGAATGCTGTGGGATGAGCTCGCGGTCAAGAATGGCAGGCACCTGGTCTCGTTCCGGAAAACTCACTGTCCCTCACAGAGGCATTTGTGGAGTGAAGCCGAATGGGCAGCGTGTTTTTCAGGCAGCTTGGAAGCAGCAACCAAGTCACTTTCTGAAAGGGGAAAAGCGGCTTTTCCCGACATTTTCTCTAATTGCCAACATGACCCCACAGCGCCTTTACCGGCACTCTCTGACTGATTACTGGAGACTGTGGGAACACACTGGGCCCTTCCATGATGACCCATTGGACACCTGGGTACTGCAGGCGGTGCAGAGCCTTACGCCTGGAATCACCTAGTCAGGTCTAGGGGACTTAGGAACGCCCAATGCTTCCCATTGTTACCGGTATTTCTGTACGTTTTCTTACGCTGGGCCAAACGTCTGCCTTCCCTTCCTGGTGGGGATTAAACAGGTATGAGTACCCAGGATGCATCTTAGTCTCAGGGACTGTGTCAGTGCAACTCCTTGGCCTTTACAAAGGCAGAGCCGTGCTGAACGGAAGACGGGCTACAGCTGTGTCCCCTGGGCTGCGGTAAAGCTGTAGGAAAAGAGCTACGCCAAGAAAGAACACCCTTCCTCTCCCTTCCCTCTGCATAGAAAGAGTGGATCCCTACTTGCTCTTTCACTCTTTGTTACTTAAAAGACACACTAGGAACTCACGGGACACACATCCGCTCTCGGAAATGAAATCCAGCGCGACTGTCTCCAGCCTGCAGAAACCATATAGGACTGGCAGCACAGGATCGACTCAGTGTTTACTGAGGCGGCTCACACCAAACTTTGCTGACGGGGAAGCTCTGGGGCTTCAGTTGAGGCTTGGGGTCACGTTCTCTTCCCACTCGAGGTGGGGGCGGGGCGGGGGGTCGGATGAACTCCTAGCATGCAATGGCGGCCTCAGGGCCTCTTACGAGCAAGCTCACTTTTCTTCACGGAGGCATTCCTAGGCGTGACTTCCAGATGTGCACGATGAGTGTTTTTTCAGGCAGCCCAGAGGCCTCCACTCTCCAGATTTGAAATGGGGACATAGAGCCTTTCGCAGTCTTACCGTTTGCCTAGTGGACCACGCTGCTCCTTTTCCTCTCTTTACTGAGCAGCTTCAGCAGCCGCTTTGAACACACTTCACCCTTCCACGAAGACCCTTTTGGCCGTGGCGTCTTCTGCGTGTGGTGCGTTGCATGATCGTCTGAATGCCCTCGGTCGGCTTAGATGTCTCTGGAGGTTCCAAGGGCATAGCAATGCCCAGCGTGTATCTCTGCTTACTTGTGGGTGGGAGCTGCAACCAAGTTTCTGCTTCCGTTACTGAGACGTCGGGCGTGAGCTCCCCAAATGAAGGGAAGCCCGCTGGTTTTCTGCAGTGTGGCTCAGGTAGCCTCACTCTGCCAGACCCGCATGGAAAGAAAGCCTCCCTGCCAACGACTTCCTGAGCTTGTATGAAAGCTGCAGAATGCTAGCCATCCAAAGGAGTAACCCGATCCTGGCTCTTGCAGCTGCACACAAAGGCTTGTACCCAGAGGTGCTTTTCCCTTCATGGTGCTCACAAGGCTTTTGGGATACAGTGTACCACCACAAAGAAGGGCACCCGCGAGACTTCGGGGCCACGAGAGGCATGCGAGAGCTAAAGCAGTCCTGTGACTTAGCTTTCCAGCACACGGAGGCACCCCTGTCTCTGGTGATGGGGAAAAGTCCACCTTCCTTCGAAACAAGAGGTCACTTTTGATGGTATTGTAGCTGCAGATGGCAGTGGGATGAGCCCACAGGAATGAGTGGCAAGCACCTGGTTTCTTTTGGGAGAACTAAGTGTTCCTGATAGAGGCTTTTGTGGGATGAAGGAACGTGGGCAACGCGTTTTCCAGGCAGCTGGTGCAGCAACCAAGTCCCTTTCCTAAAGGGGAAAAGCACGTTTTCCCGACATGTTCGACTTACCAACTTGAGCCCACGGCGCCTTTACCAGCACTCTCTCACTGACGTACTGGGGGCTTTGGGGACACACTGGGCCCTTCCATGATGGCACATTGGACGCCCGAGTTCTGCATGCGAGCCATCGCCTTTCCCCCTGGATGACAGAGTCAGGCTTAGGTGACTTCGGAGCGTCCAAATGTCTCCAATTCTTCCCGGTAGCTGGGTTCTTTCTTCCAGCTGGGCCGAAAGACTCCCTTCCCTTCACGGTTGAGACACCAAAGGTATGAACACCCAGGATGTACCTAGTTCCCTGGCAGTATTCCAGTGCAACACAGGTGGCGTCACAAAGGGGTGCCACGTGAACGCACGACTGGCTGCAACTGCGTCCCTGGGGCGGTTTTAAAGCTGTGGAAAGCAAGCTGTGCCAGCAAGAAACCAGTTCATTGCCCTTCCACCTGCATAGAAGGAGGGGATCCCGAGGGTCTGGCTCCCGCTCTGTTCCTTGCAAGCCACACAAGGGAGTCACAGGACAGACGTTCTCTCTCGGAAATGATTTCATACACGACTGACTTGAGCCTGTGAAAAGCATGCAGGAGTTAGTTGCAGCACTCGATCGACTCAGTGTTTCTTGGGCAGGCTGCACACCACATTTGCTGATGAGCACCTCTGGGGCTGCCCCTGTGGCTTGTGCTCACCGTTTCTTCGCACTCTAAGTAGGGAGGCTCGTGGGAGGAGCCCCCAGCAAGCACCGGAGACCTCAAGGCTTCTTCCCGGAAACCTCACTCTTCTTCACTGAGGCACCCCTGGAAGGGAATAAAAGCCGCGCAACATGAGTGTTTTCCAAGCAGCCTGGGCGCCTCCACTATCTACCTTGGGAATGGGTAGTACTGCCTTTCCCAGGCTTCCCTTGTGCCTAGTGGATCCCAGTGCACCTTTACATCCCTTTTCTGACCAGCGACTGGAGACGCTTAGAACACACTTCACCCTTCCACGATGACCCTTTTGGACTCGCGTGCTCTCAGTGGGGCGCATTGCATAATCTTCTAGACGCCCACCTTAGGCCCTGGTGTGTTGGATGTTCCACGGCCTAGCCTGGCTCAGGGTATATCCCTGCTTACTTTTGTGTGGGACCCGTAGCCAAGGTTCCGCTTCCACCACGGAGATGTCGGGCCTGAGCTTCGCGGATGGATTGGAAGCCCGGTGGCTTTTGGCCGTGCAGCTCAGCTATCCGCACTTGAAAGGAAGCCCTCCTAGACCCGTCTTCCTGAGGTTGTAGGAAAGGTGAGGAACGCTACCCATCCAAAGTAGAAAGCCGCTCCTGGCTCTTCAAACTGCAAAGAGAGGGCTGTTCCCCGAGCTCTTTTTCCCTCGATGGTGCTCAGCAGGCTTCTGGTGTACAGCGTATTCCAAGGCGAGGCGTGATCTACGCACGGTCCTAAGCCATGTGAGGCACACTAGACCTAAAGCAGTCCATTGACTAAGGCTTCCAGGACACTGCTGCACCCCCAATTTGGGAGTTGGGAAGAAGTGCACCTCACCTCGAGACCAGAGGTTTACGTACTCTTGGCCCTCTACCTACTGAATGCTGTGGGATGAGCTCGCGGTCAAGAATGGCAGGCACCTGGTCTCGTTCCGGAAAACTCACTGTCCCTCACAGAGGCATTTGTGGAGTGAAGCCGAATGGGCAGCGTGTTTTTCAGGCAGCTTGGAAGCAGCAACCAAGTCACTTTCTGAAAGGGGAAAAGCGGCTTTTCCCGACATTTTCTCTAATTGCCAACATGACCCCACAGCGCCTTTACCGGCACTCTCTGACTGATTACTGGAGACTGTGGGAACACACTGGGCCCTTCCATGATGACCCATTGGACACCTGGGTACTGCAGGCGGTGCAGAGCCTTACGCCTGGAATCACCTAGTCAGGTCTAGGGGACTTAGGAACGCCCAATGCTTCCCATTGTTACCGGTATTTCTGTACGTTTTCTTACGCTGGGCCAAACGTCTGCCTTCCCTTCCTGGTGGGGATTAAACAGGTATGAGTACCCAGGATGCATCTTAGTCTCAGGGACTGTGTCAGTGCAACTCCTTGGCCCTTACAAAGGCAGAGCCGTGCTGAACGGAAGACGGGCTACAGCTGTGTCCCCTGGGCTGCGGTAAAGCTGTAGGAAAAGAGCTACGCCAAGAAAGAACACCCTTCCTCTCCCTTCCCTCTGCATAGAAAGAGTGGATCCCTACTTGCTCTTTCACTCTTTGTTACTTAAAAGACACACTAGGAACTCACGGGACACACATCCGCTCTCGGAAATGAAATCCAGCGCGACTGTCTCCAGCCTGCAGAAACCATATAGGACTGGCAGCACAGGATCGACTCAGTGTTTACTGAGGCGGCTCACACCAAACTTTGCTGACGGGGAAGCTCTGGGGCTTCAGTTGAGGCTTGGGGTCACGTTCTCTTCCCACTCGAGGTGGGGGCGGGGCGGGGGGTCGGATGAACTCCTAGCATGCAATGGCGGCCTCAGGGCCTCTTACGAGCAAGCTCACTTTTCTTCACGGAGGCATTCCTAGGCGTGACTTCCAGATGTGCACGATGAGTGTTTTTTCAGGCAGCCCAGAGGCCTCCACTCTCCAGATTTGAAATGGGGACATAGAGCCTTTCGCAGTCTTACCGTTTGCCTAGTGGACCACACTGCTCCTTTTCCTCTCTTTACTGAGCAGCTTCAGCAGCCGCTTTGAACACACTTCACCCTTCCACGAAGACCCTTTTGGCCGTGGCGTCTTCTGCGTGTGGTGCGTTGCATGATCGTCTGAATGCCCTCGGTCGGCTTAGATGTCTCTGGAGGTTCCAAGGGCATAGCAATGCCCAGCGTGTATCTCTGCTTACTTGTGGGTGGGAGCTGCAACCAAGTTTCTGCTTCCGTTACTGAGACGTCGGGCGTGAGCTCCCCAAATGAAGGGAAGCCCGCTGGTTTTCTGCAGTGTGGCTCAGGTAGCCTCACTCTGCCAGACCCGCATGGAAAGAAAGCCTCCCTGCCAACGACTTCCTGAGCTTGTATGAAAGCTGCAGAATGCTAGCCATCCAAAGGAGTAACCCGATCCTGGCTCTTGCAGCTGCACACAAAGGCTTGTACCCAGAGGTGCTTTTCCCTTCATGGTGCTCACAAGGCTTTTGGGATACAGTGTACCACCACAAAGAAGGGCACCCGCGAGACTTCGGGGCCACGAGAGGCATGCGAGAGCTAAAGCAGTCCTGTGACTTAGCTTTCCAGCACACGGAGGCACCCCTGTCTCTGGTGATGGGGAAAAGTCCACCTTCCTTCGAAACAAGAGGTCACTTTTGATGGTATTGTAGCTGCAGATGGCAGTGGGATGAGCCCACAGGAATGAGTGGCAAGCACCTGGTTTCTTTTGGGAGAACTAAGTGTTCCTGATAGAGGCTTTTGTGGGATGAAGGAACGTGGGCAACGCGTTTTCCAGGCAGCTGGTGCAGCAACCAAGTCCCTTTCCTAAAGGGGAAAAGCACGTTTTCCCGACATGTTCGACTTACCAACTTGAGCCCACGGCGCCTTTACCAGCACTCTCTCACTGACGTACTGGGGGCTTTGGGGACACACTGGGCCCTTCCATGATGGCACATTGGACGCCCGAGTTCTGCATGCGAGCCATCGCCTTTCCCCCTGGATGACAGAGTCAGGCTTAGGTGACTTCGGAGCGTCCAAATGTCTCCAATTCTTCCCGGTAGCTGGGTTCTTTCTTCCAGCTGGGCCGAAAGACTCCCTTCCCTTCACGGTTGAGACACCAAAGGTATGAACACCCAGGATGTACCTAGTTCCCTGGCAGTATTCCAGTGCAACACAGGTGGCGTCACAAAGGGGTGCCACGTGAACGCACGACTGGCTGCAACTGCGTCCCTGGGGCGGTTTTAAAGCTGTGGAAAGCAAGCTGTGCCAGCAAGAAACCAGTTCATTGCCCTTCCACCTGCATAGAAGGAGGGGATCCCGAGGGTCTGGCTCCCGCTCTGTTCCTTGCAAGCCACACAAGGGAGTCACAGGACAGACGTTCTCTCTCGGAAATGATTTCATACACGACTGACTTGAGCCTGTGAAAAGCATGCAGGAGTTAGTTGCAGCACTCGATCGACTCAGTGTTTCTTGGGCAGGCTGCACACCACATTTGCTGATGAGCACCTCTGGGGCTGCCCCTGTGGCTTGTGCTCACCTTTTCTTCGCACTCTAAGTAGGGAGGCTCGTGGGAGGAGCCCCCAGCAAGCACCGGAGACCTCAAGGCTTCTTCCCGGAAACCTCACTCTTCTTCACTGAGGCACCCCTGGAAGGGAATAAAAGCCGCGCAACATGAGTGTTTTCCAAGCAGCCTGGGCGCCTCCACTATCTACCTTGGGAATGGGTAGTACTGCCTTTCCCAGGCTTCCCTTGTGCCTAGTGGATCCCAGTGCACCTTTACATCCCTTTTCTGACCAGCGACTGGAGACGCTTAGAACACACTTCACCCTTCCACGATGACCCTTTTGGACTCGCGTGCTCTCAGTGGGGTGCATTGCATAATCTTCTAGACGCCCACCTTAGGCCCTGGTGTGTTGGATGTTCCACGGCCTAGCCTGGCTCAGGGTATATCCCTGCTTACTTTTGTGTGGGACCCGTAGCCAAGGTTCCGCTTCCACCACGGAGATGTCGGGCCTGAGCTTCGCGGATGGATTGGAAGCCCGGTGGCTTTTGGCCGTGCAGCTCAGCTATCCGCACTTGAAAGGAAGCCCTCCTAGACCCGTCTTCCTGAGGTTGTAGGAAAGGTGAGGAACGCTACCCATCCAAAGTAGAAAGCCGCTCCTGGCTCTTCAAACTGCAAAGAGAGGGCTGTTCCCCGAGCTCTTTTTCCCTCGATGGTGCTCAGCAGGCTTCTGGTGTACAGCGTATTCCAAGGCGAGGCGTGATCTACGCACGGTCCTAAGCCATGTGAGGCACACTAGACCTAAAGCAGTCCATTGACTAAGGCTTCCAGGACACTGCTGCACCCCCAATTTGGGAGTTGGGAAGAAGTGCACCTCACCTCGAGACCAGAGGTTTACGTACTCTTGGCCCTCTACCTACTGAATGCTGTGGGATGAGCTCGCGGTCAAGAATGGCAGGCACCTGGTCTCGTTCCGGAAAACTCACTGTCCCTCACAGAGGCATTTGTGGAGTGAAGCCGAATGGGCAGCGTGTTTTTCAGGCAGCTTGGAAGCAGCAACCAAGTCACTTTCTGAAAGGGGAAAAGCGGCTTTTCCCGACATTTTCTCTAATTGCCAACATGACCCCACAGCGCCTTTACCGGCACTCTCTGACTGATTACTGGAGACTGTGGGAACACACTGGGCCCTTCCATGATGACCCATTGGACACCTGGGTACTGCAGGCGGTGCAGAGCCTTACGCCTGGAATCACCTAGTCAGGTCTAGGGGACTTAGGAACGCCCAATGCTTCCCATTGTTACCGGTATTTCTGTACGTTTTCTTACGCTGGGCCAAACGTCTGCCTTCCCTTCCTGGTGGGGATTAAACAGGTATGAGTACCCAGGATGCATCTTAGTCTCAGGGACTGTGTCAGTGCAACTCCTTGGCCTTTACAAAGGCAGAGCCGTGCTGAACGGAAGACGGGCTACAGCTGTGTCCCCTGGGCTGCGGTAAAGCTGTAGGAAAAGAGCTACGCCAAGAAAGAACACCCTTCCTCTCCCTTCCCTCTGCATAGAAAGAGTGGATCCCTACTTGCTCTTTCACTCTTTGTTACTTAAAAGACACACTAGGAACTCACGGGACACACATCCGCTCTCGGAAATGAAATCCAGCGCGACTGTCTCCAGCCTGCAGAAACCATATAGGACTGGCAGCACAGGATCGACTCAGTGTTTACTGAGGCGGCTCACACCAAACTTTGCTGACGGGGAAGCTCTGGGGCTTCAGTTGAGGCTTGGGGTCACGTTCTCTTCCCACTCGAGGTGGGGGCGGGGCGGGGGGTCGGATGAACTCCTAGCATGCAATGGCGGCCTCAGGGCCTCTTACGAGCAAGCTCACTTTTCTTCACGGAGGCATTCCTAGGCGTGACTTCCAGATGTGCACGATGAGTGTTTTTTCAGGCAGCCCAGAGGCCTCCACTCTCCAGATTTGAAATGGGGACATAGAGCCTTTCGCAGTCTTACCGTTTGCCTAGTGGACCACACTGCTCCTTTTCCTCTCTTTACTGAGCAGCTTCAGCAGCCGCTTTGAACACACTTCACCCTTCCACGAAGACCCTTTTGGCCGTGGCGTCTTCTGCGTGTGGTGCGTTGCATGATCGTCTGAATGCCCTCGGTCGGCTTAGATGTCTCTGGAGGTTCCAAGGGCATAGCAATGCCCAGCGTGTATCTCTGCTTACTTGTGGGTGGGAGCTGCAACCAAGTTTCTGCTTCCGTTACTGAGACGTCGGGCGTGAGCTCCCCAAATGAAGGGAAGCCCGCTGGTTTTCTGCAGTGTGGCTCAGGTAGCCTCACTCTGCCAGACCCGCATGGAAAGAAAGCCTCCCTGCCAACGACTTCCTGAGCTTGTATGAAAGCTGCAGAATGCTAGCCATCCAAAGGAGTAACCCGATCCTGGCTCTTGCAGCTGCACACAAAGGCTTGTACCCAGAGGTGCTTTTCCCTTCATGGTGCTCACAAGGCTTTTGGGATACAGTGTACCACCACAAAGAAGGGCACCCGCGAGACTTCGGGGCCACGAGAGGCATGCGAGAGCTAAAGCAGTCCTGTGACTTAGCTTTCCAGCACACGGAGGCACCCCTGTCTCTGGTGATGGGGAAAAGTCCACCTTCCTTCGAAACAAGAGGTCACTTTTGATGGTATTGTAGCTGCAGATGGCAGTGGGATGAGCCCACAGGAATGAGTGGCAAGCACCTGGTTTCTTTTGGGAGAACTAAGTGTTCCTGATAGAGGCTTTTGTGGGATGAAGGAACGTGGGCAACGCGTTTTCCAGGCAGCTGGTGCAGCAACCAAGTCCCTTTCCTAAAGGGGAAAAGCACGTTTTCCCGACATGTTCGACTTACCAACTTGAGCCCACGGCGCCTTTACCAGCACTCTCTCACTGACGTACTGGGGGCTTTGGGGACACACTGGGCCCTTCCATGATGGCACATTGGACGCCCGAGTTCTGCATGCGAGCCATCGCCTTTCCCCCTGGATGACAGAGTCAGGCTTAGGTGACTTCGGAGCGTCCAAATGTCTCCAATTCTTCCCGGTAGCTGGGTTCTTTCTTCCAGCTGGGCCGAAAGACTCCCTTCCCTTCACGGTTGAGACACCAAAGGTATGAACACCCAGGATGTACCTAGTTCCCTGGCAGTATTCCAGTGCAACACAGGTGGCGTCACAAAGGGGTGCCACGTGAACGCACGACTGGCTGCAACTGCGTCCCTGGGGCGGTTTTAAAGCTGTGGAAAGCAAGCTGTGCCAGCAAGAAACCAGTTCATTGCCCTTCCACCTGCATAGAAGGAGGGGATCCCGAGGGTCTGGCTCCCGCTCTGTTCCTTGCAAGCCACACAAGGGAGTCACAGGACAGACGTTCTCTCTCGGAAATGATTTCATACACGACTGACTTGAGCCTGTGAAAAGCATGCAGGAGTTAGTTGCAGCACTCGATCGACTCAGTGTTTCTTGGGCAGGCTGCACACCACATTTGCTGATGAGCACCTCTGGGGCTGCCCCTGTGGCTTGTGCTCACCGTTTCTTCGCACTCTAAGTAGGGAGGCTCGTGGGAGGAGCCCCCAGCAAGCACCGGAGACCTCAAGGCTTCTTCCCGGAAACCTCACTCTTCTTCACTGAGGCACCCCTGGAAGGGAATAAAAGCCGTGCAACATGAGTGTTTTCCAAGCAGCCTGGGCGCCTCCACTATCTACCTTGGGAATGGGTAGTACTGCCTTTCCCAGGCTTCCCTTGTGCCTAGTGGATCCCAGTGCACCTTTACATCCCTTTTCTGACCAGCGACTGGAGACGCTTAGAACACACTTCACCCTTCCACGATGACCCTTTTGGACTCGCGTGCTCTCAGTGGGGCGCATTGCATAATCTTCTAGACGCCCACCTTAGGCCCTGGTGTGTTGGATGTTCCACGGCCTAGCCTGGCTCAGGGTATATCCCTGCTTACTTTTGTGTGGGACCCGTAGCCAAGGTTCCGCTTCCACCACGGAGATGTCGGGCCTGAGCTTCGCGGATGGATTGGAAGCCCGGTGGCTTTTGGCCGTGCAGCTCAGCTATCCGCACTTGAAAGGAAGCCCTCCTAGACCCGTCTTCCTGAGGTTGTAGGAAAGGTGAGGAACGCTACCCATCCAAAGTAGAAAGCCGCTCCTGGCTCTTCAAACTGCAAAGAGAGGGCTGTTCCCCGAGCTCTTTTTCCCTCGATGGTGCTCAGCAGGCTTCTGGTGTACAGCGTATTCCAAGGCGAGGCGTGATCTACGCACGGTCCTAAGCCATGTGAGGCACACTAGACCTAAAGAAGTCCATTGACTAAGGCTTCCAGGACACTGCTGCACCCCCAATTTGGGAGTTGGGAAGAAGTGCACCTCACCTCGAGACCAGAGGTTTACGTACTCTTGGCCCTCTACCTACTGAATGCTGTGGGATGAGCTCGCGGTCAAGAATGGCAGGCACCTGGTCTCGTTCCGGAAAACTCACTGTCCCTCACAGAGGCATTTGTGGAGTGAAGCCGAATGGGCAGCGTGTTTTTCAGGCAGCTTGGAAGCAGCAACCAAGTCACTTTCTGAAAGGGGAAAAGCGGCTTTTCCCGACATTTTCTCTAATTGCCAACATGACCCCACAGCGCCTTTACCGGCACTCTCTGACTGATTACTGGAGACTGTGGGAACACACTGGGCCCTTCCATGATGACCCATTGGACACCTGGGTACTGCAGGCGGTGCAGAGCCTTACGCCTGGAATCACCTAGTCAGGTCTAGGGGACTTAGGAACGCCCAATGCTTCCCATTGTTACCGGTATTTCTGTACGTTTTCTTACGCTGGGCCAAACGTCTGCCTTCCCTTCCTGGTGGGGATTAAACAGGTATGAGTACCCAGGATGCATCTTAGTCTCAGGGACTGTGTCAGTGCAACTCCTTGGCCTTTACAAAGGCAGAGCCGTGCTGAACGGAAGACGGGCTACAGCTGTGTCCCCTGGGCTGCGGTAAAGCTGTAGGAAAAGAGCTACGCCAAGAAAGAACACCCTTCCTCTCCCTTCCCTCTGCATAGAAAGAGTGGATCCCTACTTGCTCTTTCACTCTTTGTTACTTAAAAGACACACTAGGAACTCACGGGACACACATCCGCTCTCGGAAATGAAATCCAGCGCGACTGTCTCCAGCCTGCAGAAACCATATAGGACTGGCAGCACAGGATCGACTCAGTGTTTACTGAGGCGGCTCACACCAAACTTTGCTGACGGGGAAGCTCTGGGGCTTCAGTTGAGGCTTGGGGTCACGTTCTCTTCCCACTCGAGGTGGGGGCGGGGCGGGGGGTCGGATGAACTCCTAGCATGCAATGGCGGCCTCAGGGCCTCTTACGAGCAAGCTCACTTTTCTTCACGGAGGCATTCCTAGGCGTGACTTCCAGATGTGCACGATGAGTGTTTTTTCAGGCAGCCCAGAGGCCTCCACTCTCGAGATTTGAAATGGGGACATAGAGCCTTTCGCAGTCTTACCGTTTGCCTAGTGGACCACACTGCTCCTTTTCCTCTCTTTACTGAGCAGCTTCAGCAGCCGCTTTGAACACACTTCACCCTTCCACGAAGACCCTTTTGGCCGTGGCGTCTTCTGCGTGTGGTGCGTTGCATGATCGTCTGAATGCCCTCGGTCGGCTTAGATGTCTCTGGAGGTTCCAAGGGCATAGCAATGCCCAGCGTGTATCTCTGCTTACTTGTGGGTGGGAGCTGCAACCAAGTTTCTGCTTCCGTTACTGAGACGTCGGGCGTGAGCTCCCCAAATGAAGGGAAGCCCGCTGGTTTTCTGCAGTGTGGCTCAGGTAGCCTCACTCTGCCAGACCCGCATGGAAAGAAAGCCTCCCTGCCAACGACTTCCTGAGCTTGTATGAAAGCTGCAGAATGCTAGCCATCCAAAGGAGTAACCCGATCCTGGCTCTTGCAGCTGCACACAAAGGCTTGTACCCAGAGGTGCTTTTCCCTTCATGGTGCTCACAAGGCTTTTGGGATACAGTGTACCACCACAAAGAAGGGCACCCGCGAGACTTCGGGGCCACGAGAGGCATGCGAGAGCTAAAGCAGTCCTGTGACTTAGCTTTCCAGCACACGGAGGCACCCCTGTCTCTGGTGATGGGGAAAAGTCCACCTTCCTTCGAAACAAGAGGTCACTTTTGATGGTATTGTAGCTGCAGATGGCAGTGGGATGAGCCCACAGGAATGAGTGGCAAGCACCTGGTTTCTTTTGGGAGAACTAAGTGTTCCTGATAGAGGCTTTTGTGGGATGAAGGAACGTGGGCAACGCGTTTTCCAGGCAGCTGGTGCAGCAACCAAGTCCCTTTCCTAAAGGGGAAAAGCACGTTTTCCCGACATGTTCGACTTACCAACTTGAGCCCACGGCGCCTTTACCAGCACTCTCTCACTGACGTACTGGGGGCTTTGGGGACACACTGGGCCCTTCCATGATGGCACATTGGACGCCCGAGTTCTGCATGCGAGCCATCGCCTTTCCCCCTGGATGACAGAGTCAGGCTTAGGTGACTTCGGAGCGTCCAAATGTCTCCAATTCTTCCCGGTAGCTGGGTTCTTTCTTCCAGCTGGGCCGAAAGACTCCCTTCCCTTCACGGTTGAGACACCAAAGGTATGAACACCCAGGATGTACCTAGTTCCCTGGCAGTATTCCAGTGCAACACAGGTGGCGTCACAAAGGGGTGCCACGTGAACGCACGACTGGCTGCAACTGCGTCCCTGGGGCGGTTTTAAAGCTGTGGAAAGCAAGCTGTGCCAGCAAGAAACCAGTTCATTGCCCTTCCACCTGCATAGAAGGAGGGGATCCCGAGGGTCTGGCTCCCGTTCTGTTCCTTGCAAGCCACACAAGGGAGTCACAGGACAGACGTTCTCTCTCGGAAATGATTTCATACACGACTGACTTGAGCCTGTGAAAAGCATGCAGGAGTTAGTTGCAGCACTCGATCGACTCAGTGTTTCTTGGGCAGGCTGCACACCACATTTGCTGATGAGCACCTCTGGGGCTGCCCCTGTGGCTTGTGCTCACCTTTTCTTCGCACTCTAAGTAGGGAGGCTCGTGGGAGGAGCCCCCAGCAAGCACCGGAGACCTCAAGGCTTCTTCCCGGAAACCTCACTCTTCTTCACTGAGGCACCCCTGGAAGGGAATAAAAGCCGCGCAACATGAGTGTTTTCCAAGCAGCCTGGGCGCCTCCACTATCTACCTTGGGAATGGGTAGTACTGCCTTTCCCAGGCTTCCCTTGTGCCTAGTGGATCCCAGTGCACCTTTACATCCCTTTTCTGACCAGCGACTGGAGACGCTTAGAACACACTTCACCCTTCCACGATGACCCTTTTGGACTCGCGTGCTCTCAGTGGGGCGCATTGCATAATCTTCTAGACGCCCACCTTAGGCCCTGGTGTGTTGGATGTTCCACGGCCTAGCCTGGCTCAGGGTATATCCCTGCTTACTTTTGTGTGGGACCCGTAGCCAAGGTTCCGCTTCCACCACGGAGATGTCGGGCCTGAGCTTCGCGGATGGATTGGAAGCCCGGTGGCTTTTGGCCGTGCAGCTCAGCTATCCGCACTTGAAAGGAAGCCCTCCTAGACCCGTCTTCCTGAGGTTGTAGGAAAGGTGAGGAACGCTACCCATCCAAAGTAGAAAGCCGCTCCTGGCTCTTCAAACTGCAAAGAGAGGGCTGTTCCCCGAGCTCTTTTTCCCTCGATGGTGCTCAGCAGGCTTCTGGTGTACAGCGTATTCCAAGGCGAGGCGTGATCTACGCACGGTCCTAAGCCATGTGAGGCACACTAGACCTAAAGCAGTCCATTGACTAAGGCTTCCAGGACACTGCTGCACCCCCAATTTGGGAGTTGGGAAGAAGTGCACCTCACCTCGAGACCAGAGGTTTACGTACTCTTGGCCCTCTACCTACTGAATGCTGTGGGATGAGCTCGCGGTCAAGAATGGCAGGCACCTGGTCTCGTTCCGGAAAACTCACTGTCCCTCACAGAGGCATTTGTGGAGTGAAGCCGAATGGGCAGCGTGTTTTTCAGGCAGCTTGGAAGCAGCAACCAAGTCACTTTCTGAAAGGGGAAAAGCGGCTTTTCCCGACATTTTCTCTAATTGCCAACATGACCCCACAGCGCCTTTACCGGCACTCTCTGACTGATTACTGGAGACTGTGGGAACACACTGGGCCCTTCCATGATGACCCATTGGACACCTGGGTACTGCAGGCGGTGCAGAGCCTTACGCCTGGAATCACCTAGTCAGGTCTAGGGGACTTAGGAACGCCCAATGCTTCCCATTGTTACCGGTATTTCTGTACGTTTTCTTACGCTGGGCCAAACGTCTGCCTTCCCTTCCTGGTGGGGATTAAACAGGTATGAGTACCCAGGATGCATCTTAGTCTCAGGGACTGTGTCAGTGCAACTCCTTGGCCTTTACAAAGGCAGAGCCGTGCTGAACGGAAGACGGGCTACAGCTGTGTCCCCTGGGCTGCGGTAAAGCTGTAGGAAAAGAGCTACGCCAAGAAAGAACACCCTTCCTCTCCCTTCCCTCTGCATAGAAAGAGTGGATCCCTACTTGCTCTTTCACTCTTTGTTACTTAAAAGACACACTAGGAACTCACGGGACACACATCCGCTCTCGGAAATGAAATCCAGCGCGACTGTCTCCAGCCTGCAGAAACCATATAGGACTGGCAGCACAGGATCGACTCAGTGTTTACTGAGGCGGCTCACACCAAACTTTGCTGACGGGGAAGCTCTGGGGCTTCAGTTGAGGCTTGGGGTCACGTTCTCTTCCCACTCGAGGTGGGGGCGGGGCGGGGGGTCGGATGAACTCCTAGCATGCAATGGCGGCCTCAGGGCCTCTTACGAGCAAGCTCACTTTTCTTCACGGAGGCATTCCTAGGCGTGACTTCCAGATGTGCACGATGAGTGTTTTTTCAGGCAGCCCAGAGGCCTCCACTCTCGAGATTTGAAATGGGGACATAGAGCCTTTCGCAGTCTTACCGTTTGCCTAGTGGACCACACTGCTCCTTTTCCTCTCTTTACTGAGCAGCTTCAGCAGCCGCTTTGAACACACTTCACCCTTCCACGAAGACCCTTTTGGCCGTGGCGTCTTCTGCGTGTGGTGCGTTGCATGATCGTCTGAATGCCCTCGGTCGGCTTAGATGTCTCTGGAGGTTCCAAGGGCATAGCAATGCCCAGCGTGTATCTCTGCTTACTTGTGGGTGGGAGCTGCAACCAAGTTTCTGCTTCCGTTACTGAGACGTCGGGCGTGAGCTCCCCAAATGAAGGGAAGCCCGCTGGTTTTCTGCAGTGTGGCTCAGGTAGCCTCACTCTGCCAGACCCGCATGGAAAGAAAGCCTCCCTGCCAACGACTTCCTGAGCTTGTATGAAAGCTGCAGAATGCTAGCCATCCAAAGGAGTAACCCGATCCTGGCTCTTGCAGCTGCACACAAAGGCTTGTACCCAGAGGTGCTTTTCCCTTCATGGTGCTCACAAGGCTTTTGGGATACAGTGTACCACCACAAAGAAGGGCACCCGCGAGACTTCGGGGCCACGAGAGGCATGCGAGAGCTAAAGCAGTCCTGTGACTTAGCTTTCCAGCACACGGAGGCACCCCTGTCTCTGGTGATGGGGAAAAGTCCACCTTCCTTCGAAACAAGAGGTCACTTTTGATGGTATTGTAGCTGCAGATGGCAGTGGGATGAGCCCACAGGAATGAGTGGCAAGCACCTGGTTTCTTTTGGGAGAACTAAGTGTTCCTGATAGAGGCTTTTGTGGGATGAAGGAACGTGGGCAACGCGTTTTCCAGGCAGCTGGTGCAGCAACCAAGTCCCTTTCCTAAAGGGGAAAAGCACGTTTTCCCGACATGTTCGACTTACCAACTTGAGCCCACGGCGCCTTTACCAGCACTCTCTCACTGACGTACTGGGGGCTTTGGGGACACACTGGGCCCTTCCATGATGGCACATTGGACGCCCGAGTTCTGCATGCGAGCCATCGCCTTTCCCCCTGGATGACAGAGTCAGGCTTAGGTGACTTCGGAGCGTCCAAATGTCTCCAATTCTTCCCGGTAGCTGGGTTCTTTCTTCCAGCTGGGCCGAAAGACTCCCTTCCCTTCACGGTTGAGACACCAAAGGTATGAACACCCAGGATGTACCTAGTTCCCTGGCAGTATTCCAGTGCAACACAGGTGGCGTCACAAAGGGGTGCCACGTGAACGCACGACTGGCTGCAACTGCGTCCCTGGGGCGGTTTTAAAGCTGTGGAAAGCAAGCTGTGCCAGCAAGAAACCAGTTCATTGCCCTTCCACCTGCATAGAAGGAGGGGATCCCGAGGGTCTGGCTCCCGTTCTGTTCCTTGCAAGCCACACAAGGGAGTCACAGGACAGACGTTCTCTCTCGGAAATGATTTCATACACGACTGACTTGAGCCTGTGAAAAGCATGCAGGAGTTAGTTGCAGCACTCGATCGACTCAGTGTTTCTTGGGCAGGCTGCACACCACATTTGCTGATGAGCACCTCTGGGGCTGCCCCTGTGGCTTGTGCTCACCTTTTCTTCGCACTCTAAGTAGGGAGGCTCGTGGGAGGAGCCCCCAGCAAGCACCGGAGACCTCAAGGCTTCTTCCCGGAAACCTCACTCTTCTTCACTGAGGCACCCCTGGAAGGGAATAAAAGCCGCGCAACATGAGTGTTTTCCAAGCAGCCTGGGCGCCTCCACTATCTACCTTGGGAATGGGTAGTACTGCCTTTCCCAGGCTTCCCTTGTGCCTAGTGGATCCCAGTGCACCTTTACATCCCTTTTCTGACCAGCGACTGGAGACGCTTAGAACACACTTCACCCTTCCACGATGACCCTTTTGGACTCGCGTGCTCTCAGTGGGGCGCATTGCATAATCTTCTAGACGCCCACCTTAGGCCCTGGTGTGTTGGATGTTCCACGGCCTAGCCTGGCTCAGGGTATATCCCTGCTTACTTTTGTGTGGGACCCGTAGCCAAGGTTCCGCTTCCACCACGGAGATGTCGGGCCTGAGCTTCGCGGATGGATTGGAAGCCCGGTGGCTTTTGGCCGTGCAGCTCAGCTATCCGCACTTGAAAGGAAGCCCTCCTAGACCCGTCTTCCTGAGGTTGTAGGAAAGGTGAGGAACGCTACCCATCCAAAGTAGAAAGCCGCTCCTGGCTCTTCAAACTGCAAAGAGAGGGCTGTTCCCCGAGCTCTTTTTCCCTCGATGGTGCTCAGCAGGCTTCTGGTGTACAGCGTATTCCAAGGCGAGGCGTGATCTACGCACGGTCCTAAGCCATGTGAGGCACACTAGACCTAAAGCAGTCCATTGACTAAGGCTTCCAGGACACTGCTGCACCCCCAATTTGGGAGTTGGGAAGAAGTGCACCTCACCTCGAGACCAGAGGTTTACGTACTCTTGGCCCTCTACCTACTGAATGCTGTGGGATGAGCTCGCGGTCAAGAATGGCAGGCACCTGGTCTCGTTCCGGAAAACTCACTGTCCCTCACAGAGGCATTTGTGGAGTGAAGCCGAATGGGCAGCGTGTTTTTCAGGCAGCTTGGAAGCAGCAACCAAGTCACTTTCTGAAAGGGGAAAAGCGGCTTTTCCCGACATTTTCTCTAATTGCCAACATGACCCCACAGCGCCTTTACCGGCACTCTCTGACTGATTACTGGAGACTGTGGGAACACACTGGGCCCTTCCATGATGACCCATTGGACACCTGGGTACTGCAGGCGGTGCAGAGCCTTACGCCTGGAATCACCTAGTCAGGTCTAGGGGACTTAGGAACGCCCAATGCTTCCCATTGTTACCGGTATTTCTGTACGTTTTCTTACGCTGGGCCAAACGTCTGCCTTCCCTTCCTGGTGGGGATTAAACAGGTATGAGTACCCAGGATGCATCTTAGTCTCAGGGACTGTGTCAGTGCAACTCCTTGGCCTTTACAAAGGCAGAGCCGTGCTGAACGGAAGACGGGCTACAGCTGTGTCCCCTGGGCTGCGGTAAAGCTGTAGGAAAAGAGCTACGCCAAGAAAGAACACCCTTCCTCTCCCTTCCCTCTGCATAGAAAGAGTGGATCCCTACTTGCTCTTTCACTCTTTGTTACTTAAAAGACACACTAGGAACTCACGGGACACACATCCGCTCTCGGAAATGAAATCCAGCGCGACTGTCTCCAGCCTGCAGAAACCATATAGGACTGGCAGCACAGGATCGACTCAGTGTTTACTGAGGCGGCTCACACCAAACTTTGCTGACGGGGAAGCTCTGGGGCTTCAGTTGAGGCTTGGGGTCACGTTCTCTTCCCACTCGAGGTGGGGGCGGGGCGGGGGGTCGGATGAACTCCTAGCATGCAATGGCGGCCTCAGGGCCTCTTACGAGCAAGCTCACTTTTCTTCACGGAGGCATTCCTAGGCGTGACTTCCAGATGTGCACGATGAGTGTTTTTTCAGGCAGCCCAGAGGCCTCCACTCTCGAGATTTGAAATGGGGACATAGAGCCTTTCGCAGTCTTACCGTTGGCCTAGTGGACCACACTGCTCCTTTTCCTCTCTTTACTGAGCAGCTTCAGCAGCCGCTTTGAACACACTTCACCCTTCCACGAAGACCCTTTTGGCCGTGGCGTCTTCTGCGTGTGGTGCGTTGCATGATCGTCTGAATGCCCTCGGTCGGCTTAGATGTCTCTGGAGGTTCCAAGGGCATAGCAATGCCCAGCGTGTATCTCTGCTTACTTGTGGGTGGGAGCTGCAACCAAGTTTCTGCTTCCGTTACTGAGACGTCGGGCGTGAGCTCCCCAAATGAAGGGAAGCCCGCTGGTTTTCTGCAGTGTGGCTCAGGTAGCCTCACTCTGCCAGACCCGCATGGAAAGAAAGCCTCCCTGCCAACGACTTCCTGAGCTTGTATGAAAGCTGCAGAATGCTAGCCATCCAAAGGAGTAACCCGATCCTGGCTCTTGCAGCTGCACACAAAGGCTTGTACCCAGAGGTGCTTTTCCCTTCATGGTGCTCACAAGGCTTTTGGGATACAGTGTACCACCACAAAGAAGGGCACCCGCGAGACTTCGGGGCCACGAGAGGCATGCGAGAGCTAAAGCAGTCCTGTGACTTAGCTTTCCAGCACACGGAGGCACCCCTGTCTCTGGTGATGGGGAAAAGTCCACCTTCCTTCGAAACAAGAGGTCACTTTTGATGGTATTGTAGCTGCAGATGGCAGTGGGATGAGCCCACAGGAATGAGTGGCAAGCACCTGGTTTCTTTTGGGAGAACTAAGTGTTCCTGATAGAGGCTTTTGTGGGATGAAGGAACGTGGGCAACGCGTTTTCCAGGCAGCTGGTGCAGCAACCAAGTCCCTTTCCTAAAGGGGAAAAGCACGTTTTCCCGACATGTTCGACTTACCAACTTGAGCCCACGGCGCCTTTACCAGCACTCTCTCACTGACGTACTGGGGGCTTTGGGGACACACTGGGCCCTTCCATGATGGCACATTGGACGCCCGAGTTCTGCATGCGAGCCATCGCCTTTCCCCCTGGATGACAGAGTCAGGCTTAGGTGACTTCGGAGCGTCCAAATGTCTCCAATTCTTCCCGGTAGCTGGGTTCTTTCTTCCAGCTGGGCCGAAAGACTCCCTTCCCTTCACGGTTGAGACACCAAAGGTATGAACACCCAGGGTGTACCTAGTTCCCTGGCAGTATTCCAGTGCAACACAGGTGGCGTCACAAAGGGGTGCCACGTGAACGCACGACTGGCTGCAACTGCGTCCCTGGGGCGGTTTTAAAGCTGTGGAAAGCAAGCTGTGCCAGCAAGAAACCAGTTCATTGCCCTTCCACCTGCATAGAAGGAGGGGATCCCGAGGGTCTGGCTCCCGTTCTGTTCCTTGCAAGCCACACAAGGGAGTCACAGGACAGACGTTCTCTCTCGGAAATGATTTCATACACGACTGACTTGAGCCTGTGAAAAGCATGCAGGAGTTAGTTGCAGCACTCGATCGACTCAGTGTTTCTTGGGCAGGCTGCACACCACATTTGCTGATGAGCACCTCTGGGGCTGCCCCTGTGGCTTGTGCTCACCTTTTCTTCGCACTCTAAGTAGGGAGGCTCGTGGGAGGAGCCCCCAGCAAGCACCGGAGACCTCAAGGCTTCTTCCCGGAAACCTCACTCTTCTTCACTGAGGCACCCCTGGAAGGGAATAAAAGCCGCGCAACATGAGTGTTTTCCAAGCAGCCTGGGCGCCTCCACTATCTACCTTGGGAATGGGTAGTACTGCCTTTCCCAGGCTTCCCTTGTGCCTAGTGGATCCCAGTGCACCTTTACATCCCTTTTCTGACCAGCGACTGGAGACGCTTAGAACACACTTCACCCTTCCACGATGACCCTTTTGGACTCGCGTGCTCTCAGTGGGGCGCATTGCATAATCTTCTAGACGCCCACCTTAGGCCCTGGTGTGTTGGATGTTCCACGGCCTAGCCTGGCTCAGGGTATATCCCTGCTTACTTTTGTGTGGGACCCGTAGCCAAGGTTCCGCTTCCACCACGGAGATGTCGGGCCTGAGCTTCGCGGATGGATTGGAAGCCCGGTGGCTTTTGGCCGTGCAGCTCAGCTATCCGCACTTGAAAGGAAGCCCTCCTAGACCCGTCTTCCTGAGGTTGTAGGAAAGGTGAGGAACGCTACCCATCCAAAGTAGAAAGCCGCTCCTGGCTCTTCAAACTGCAAAGAGAGGGCTGTTCCCCGAGCTCTTTTTCCCTCGATGGTGCTCAGCAGGCTTCTGGTGTACAGCGTATTCCAAGGCGAGGCGTGATCTACGCACGGTCCTAAGCCATGTGAGGCACACTAGACCTAAAGCAGTCCATTGACTAAGGCTTCCAGGACACTGCTGCACCCCCAATTTGGGAGTTGGGAAGAAGTGCACCTCACCTCGAGACCAGAGGTTTACGTACTCTTGGCCCTCTACCTACTGAATGCTGTGGGATGAGCTCGCGGTCAAGAATGGCAGGCACCTGGTCTCGTTCCGGAAAACTCACTGTCCCTCACAGAGGCATTTGTGGAGTGAAGCCGAATGGGCAGCGTGTTTTTCAGGCAGCTTGGAAGCAGCAACCAAGTCACTTTCTGAAAGGGGAAAAGCGGCTTTTCCCGACATTTTCTCTAATTGCCAACATGACCCCACAGCGCCTTTACCGGCACTCTCTGACTGATTACTGGAGACTGTGGGAACACACTGGGCCCTTCCATGATGACCCATTGGACACCTGGGTACTGCAGGCGGTGCAGAGCCTTACGCCTGGAATCACCTAGTCAGGTCTAGGGGACTTAGGAACGCCCAATGCTTCCCATTGTTACCGGTATTTCTGTACGTTTTCTTACGCTGGGCCAAACGTCTGCCTTCCCTTCCTGGTGGGGATTAAACAGGTATGAGTACCCAGGATGCATCTTAGTCTCAGGGACTGTGTCAGTGCAACTCCTTGGCCTTTACAAAGGCAGAGCCGTGCTGAACGGAAGACGGGCTACAGCTGTGTCCCCTGGGCTGCGGTAAAGCTGTAGGAAAAGAGCTACGCCAAGAAAGAACACCCTTCCTCTCCCTTCCCTCTGCATAGAAAGAGTGGATCCCTACTTGCTCTTTCACTCTTTGTTACTTAAAAGACACACTAGGAACTCACGGGACACACATCCGCTCTCGGAAATGAAATCCAGCGCGACTGTCTCCAGCCTGCAGAAACCATATAGGACTGGCAGCACAGGATCGACTCAGTGTTTACTGAGGCGGCTCACACCAAACTTTGCTGACGGGGAAGCTCTGGGGCTTCAGTTGAGGCTTGGGGTCACGTTCTCTTCCCACTCGAGGTGGGGGCGGGGCGGGGGGTCGGATGAACTCCTAGCATGCAATGGCGGCCTCAGGGCCTCTTACGAGCAAGCTCACTTTTCTTCACGGAGGCATTCCTAGGCGTGACTTCCAGATGTGCACGATGAGTGTTTTTTCAGGCAGCCCAGAGGCCTCCACTCTCCAGATTTGAAATGGGGACATAGAGCCTTTCGCAGTCTTACCGTTTGCCTAGTGGACCACACTGCTCCTTTTCCTCTCTTTACTGAGCAGCTTCAGCAGCCGCTTTGAACACACTTCACCCTTCCACGAAGACCCTTTTGGCCGTGGCGTCTTCTGCGTGTGGTGCGTTGCATGATCGTCTGAATGCCCTCGGTCGGCTTAGATGTCTCTGGAGGTTCCAAGGGCATAGCAATGCCCAGCGTGTATCTCTGCTTACTTGTGGGTGGGAGCTGCAACCAAGTTTCTGCTTCCGTTACTGAGACGTCGGGCGTGAGCTCCCCAAATGAAGGGAAGCCCGCTGGTTTTCTGCAGTGTGGCTCAGGTAGCCTCACTCTGCCAGACCCGCATGGAAAGAAAGCCTCCCTGCCAACGACTTCCTGAGCTTGTATGAAAGCTGCAGAATGCTAGCCATCCAAAGGAGTAACCCGATCCTGGCTCTTGCAGCTGCACACAAAGGCTTGTACCCAGAGGTGCTTTTCCCTTCATGGTGCTCACAAGGCTTTTGGGATACAGTGTACCACCACAAAGAAGGGCACCCGCGAGACTTCGGGGCCACGAGAGGCATGCGAGAGCTAAAGCAGTCCTGTGACTTAGCTTTCCAGCACACGGAGGCACCCCTGTCTCTGGTGATGGGGAAAAGTCCACCTTCCTTCGAAACAAGAGGTCACTTTTGATGGTATTGTAGCTGCAGATGGCAGTGGGATGAGCCCACAGGGATGAGTGGCAAGCACCTGGTTTCTTTTGGGAGAACTAAGTGTTCCTGATAGAGGCTTTTGTGGGATGAAGGAACGTGGGCAACGCGTTTTCCAGGCAGCTGGTGCAGCAACCAAGTCCCTTTCCTAAAGGGGAAAAGCACGTTTTCCCGACATGTTCGACTTACCAACTTGAGCCCACGGCGCCTTTACCAGCACTCTCTCACTGACGTACTGGGGGCTTTGGGGACACACTGGGCCCTTCCATGATGGCACATTGGACGCCCGAGTTCTGCATGCGAGCCATCGCCTTTCCCCCTGGATGACAGAGTCAGGCTTAGGTGACTTCGGAGCGTCCAAATGTCTCCAATTCTTCCCGGTAGCTGGGTTCTTTCTTCCAGCTGGGCCGAAAGACTCCCTTCCCTTCACGGTTGAGACACCAAAGGTATGAACACCCAGGGTGTACCTAGTTCCCTGGCAGTATTCCAGTGCAACACAGGTGGCGTCACAAAGGGGTGCCACGTGAACGCACGACTGGCTGCAACTGCGTCCCTGGGGCGGTTTTAAAGCTGTGGAAAGCAAGCTGTGCCAGCAAGAAACCAGTTCATTGCCCTTCCACCTGCATAGAAGGAGGGGATCCCGAGGGTCTGGCTCCCGTTCTGTTCCTTGCAAGCCACACAAGGGAGTCACAGGACAGACGTTCTCTCTCGGAAATGATTTCATACACGACTGACTTGAGCCTGTGAAAAGCATGCAGGAGTTAGTTGCAGCACTCGATCGACTCAGTGTTTCTTGGGCAGGCTGCACACCACATTTGCTGATGAGCACCTCTGGGGCTGCCCCTGTGGCTTGTGCTCACCTTTTCTTCGCACTCTAAGTAGGGAGGCTCGTGGGAGGAGCCCCCAGCAAGCACCGGAGACCTCAAGGCTTCTTCCCGGAAACCTCACTCTTCTTCACTGAGGCACCCCTGGAAGGGAATAAAAGCCGCGCAACATGAGTGTTTTCCAAGCAGCCTGGGCGCCTCCACTATCTACCTTGGGAATGGGTAGTACTGCCTTTCCCAGGCTTCCCTTGTGCCTAGTGGATCCCAGTGCACCTTTACATCCCTTTTCTGACCAGCGACTGGAGACGCTTAGAACACACTTCACCCTTCCACGATGACCCTTTTGGACTCGCGTGCTCTCAGTGGGGCGCATTGCATAATCTTCTAGACGCCCACCTTAGGCCCTGGTGTGTTGGATGTTCCACGGCCTAGCCTGGCTCAGGGTATATCCCTGCTTACTTTTGTGTGGGACCCGTAGCCAAGGTTCCGCTTCCACCACGGAGATGTCGGGCCTGAGCTTCGCGGATGGATTGGAAGCCCGGTGGCTTTTGGCCGTGCAGCTCAGCTATCCGCACTTGAAAGGAAGCCCTCCTAGACCCGTCTTCCTGAGGTTGTAGGAAAGGTGAGGAACGCTACCCATCCAAAGTAGAAAGCCGCTCCTGGCTCTTCAAACTGCAAAGAGAGGGCTGTTCCCCGAGCTCTTTTTCCCTCGATGGTGCTCAGCAGGCTTCTGGTGTACAGCGTATTCCAAGGCGAGGCGTGATCTACGCACGGTCCTAAGCCATGTGAGGCACACTAGACCTAAAGCAGTCCATTGACTAAGGCTTCCAGGACACTGCTGCACCCCCAATTTGGGAGTTGGGAAGAAGTGCACCTCACCTCGAGACCAGAGGTTTACGTACTCTTGGCCCTCTACCTACTGAATGCTGTGGGATGAGCTCGCGGTCAAGAATGGCAGGCACCTGGTCTCGTTCCGGAAAACTCACTGTCCCTCACAGAGGCATTTGTGGAGTGAAGCCGAATGGGCAGCGTGTTTTTCAGGCAGCTTGGAAGCAGCAACCAAGTCACTTTCTGAAAGGGGAAAAGCGGCTTTTCCCGACATTTTCTCTAATTGCCAACATGACCCCACAGCGCCTTTACCGGCACTCTCTGACTGATTACTGGAGACTGTGGGAACACACTGGGCCCTTCCATGATGACCCATTGGACACCTGGGTACTGCAGGCGGTGCAGAGCCTTACGCCTGGAATCACCTAGTCAGGTCTAGGGGACTTAGGAACGCCCAATGCTTCCCATTGTTACCGGTATTTCTGTACGTTTTCTTACGCTGGGCCAAACGTCTGCCTTCCCTTCCTGGTGGGGATTAAACAGGTATGAGTACCCAGGATGCATCTTAGTCTCAGGGACTGTGTCAGTGCAACTCCTTGGCCTTTACAAAGGCAGAGCCGTGCTGAACGGAAGACGGGCTACAGCTGTGTCCCCTGGGCTGCGGTAAAGCTGTAGGAAAAGAGCTACGCCAAGAAAGAACACCCTTCCTCTCCCTTCCCTCTGCATAGAAAGAGTGGATCCCTACTTGCTCTTTCACTCTTTGTTACTTAAAAGACACACTAGGAACTCACGGGACACACATCCGCTCTCGGAAATGAAATCCAGCGCGACTGTCTCCAGCCTGCAGAAACCATATAGGACTGGCAGCACAGGATCGACTCAGTGTTTACTGAGGCGGCTCACACCAAACTTTGCTGACGGGGAAGCTCTGGGGCTTCAGTTGAGGCTTGGGGTCACGTTCTCTTCCCACTCGAGGTGGGGGCGGGGCGGGGGGTCGGATGAACTCCTAGCATGCAATGGCGGCCTCAGGGCCTCTTACGAGCAAGCTCACTTTTCTTCACGGAGGCATTCCTAGGCGTGACTTCCAGATGTGCACGATGAGTGTTTTTTCAGGCAGCCCAGAGGCCTCCACTCTCGAGATTTGAAATGGGGACATAGAGCCTTTCGCAGTCTTACCGTTGGCCTAGTGGACCACACTGCTCCTTTTCCTCTCTTTACTGAGCAGCTTCAGCAGCCGCTTTGAACACACTTCACCCTTCCACGAAGACCCTTTTGGCCGTGGCGTCTTCTGCGTGTGGTGCGTTGCATGATCGTCTGAATGCCCTCGGTCGGCTTAGATGTCTCTGGAGGTTCCAAGGGCATAGCAATGCCCAGCGTGTATCTCTGCTTACTTGTGGGTGGGAGCTGCAACCAAGTTTCTGCTTCCGTTACTGAGACGTCGGGCGTGAGCTCCCCAAATGAAGGGAAGCCCGCTGGTTTTCTGCAGTGTGGCTCAGGTAGCCTCACTCTGCCAGACCCGCATGGAAAGAAAGCCTCCCTGCCAACGACTTCCTGAGCTTGTATGAAAGCTGCAGAATGCTAGCCATCCAAAGGAGTAACCCGATCCTGGCTCTTGCAGCTGCACACAAAGGCTTGTACCCAGAGGTGCTTTTCCCTTCATGGTGCTCACAAGGCTTTTGGGATACAGTGTACCACCACAAAGAAGGGCACCCGCGAGACTTCGGGGCCACGAGAGGCATGCGAGAGCTAAAGCAGTCCTGTGACTTAGCTTTCCAGCACACGGAGGCACCCCTGTCTCTGGTGATGGGGAAAAGTCCACCTTCCTTCGAAACAAGAGGTCACTTTTGATGGTATTGTAGCTGCAGATGGCAGTGGGATGAGCCCACAGGGATGAGTGGCAAGCACCTGGTTTCTTTTGGGAGAACTAAGTGTTCCTGATAGAGGCTTTTGTGGGATGAAGGAACGTGGGCAACGCGTTTTCCAGGCAGCTGGTGCAGCAACCAAGTCCCTTTCCTAAAGGGGAAAAGCACGTTTTCCCGACATGTTCGACTTACCAACTTGAGCCCACGGCGCCTTTACCAGCACTCTCTCACTGACGTACTGGGGGCTTTGGGGACACACTGGGCCCTTCCATGATGGCACATTGGACGCCCGAGTTCTGCATGCGAGCCATCGCCTTTCCCCCTGGATGACAGAGTCAGGCTTAGGTGACTTCGGAGCGTCCAAATGTCTCCAATTCTTCCCGGTAGCTGGGTTCTTTCTTCCAGCTGGGCCGAAAGACTCCCTTCCCTTCACGGTTGAGACACCAAAGGTATGAACACCCAGGGTGTACCTAGTTCCCTGGCAGTATTCCAGTGCAACACAGGTGGCGTCACAAAGGGGTGCCACGTGAACGCACGACTGGCTGCAACTGCGTCCCTGGGGCGGTTTTAAAGCTGTGGAAAGCAAGCTGTGCCAGCAAGAAACCAGTTCATTGCCCTTCCACCTGCATAGAAGGAGGGGATCCCGAGGGTCTGGCTCCCGTTCTGTTCCTTGCAAGCCACACAAGGGAGTCACAGGACAGACGTTCTCTCTCGGAAATGATTTCATACACGACTGACTTGAGCCTGTGAAAAGCATGCAGGAGTTAGTTGCAGCACTCGATCGACTCAGTGTTTCTTGGGCAGGCTGCACACCACATTTGCTGATGAGCACCTCTGGGGCTGCCCCTGTGGCTTGTGCTCACCTTTTCTTCGCACTCTAAGTAGGGAGGCTCGTGGGAGGAGCCCCCAGCAAGCACCGGAGACCTCAAGGCTTCTTCCCGGAAACCTCACTCTTCTTCACTGAGGCACCCCTGGAAGGGAATAAAAGCCGCGCAACATGAGTGTTTTCCAAGCAGCCTGGGCGCCTCCACTATCTACCTTGGGAATGGGTAGTACTGCCTTTCCCAGGCTTCCCTTGTGCCTAGTGGATCCCAGTGCACCTTTACATCCCTTTTCTGACCAGCGACTGGAGACGCTTAGAACACACTTCACCCTTCCACGATGACCCTTTTGGACTCGCGTGCTCTCAGTGGGGCGCATTGCATAATCTTCTAGACGCCCACCTTAGGCCCTGGTGTGTTGGATGTTCCACGGCCTAGCCTGGCTCAGGGTATATCCCTGCTTACTTTTGTGTGGGACCCGTAGCCAAGGTTCCGCTTCCACCACGGAGATGTCGGGCCTGAGCTTCGCGGATGGATTGGAAGCCCGGTGGCTTTTGGCCGTGCAGCTCAGCTATCCGCACTTGAAAGGAAGCCCTCCTAGACCCGTCTTCCTGAGGTTGTAGGAAAGGTGAGGAACGCTACCCATCCAAAGTAGAAAGCCGCTCCTGGCTCTTCAAACTGCAAAGAGAGGGCTGTTCCCCGAGCTCTTTTTCCCTCGATGGTGCTCAGCAGGCTTCTGGTGTACAGCGTATTCCAAGGCGAGGCGTGATCTACGCACGGTCCTAAGCCATGTGAGGCACACTAGACCTAAAGCAGTCCATTGACTAAGGCTTCCAGGACACTGCTGCACCCCCAATTTGGGAGTTGGGAAGAAGTGCACCTCACCTCGAGACCAGAGGTTTACGTACTCTTGGCCCTCTACCTACTGAATGCTGTGGGATGAGCTCGCGGTCAAGAATGGCAGGCACCTGGTCTCGTTCCGGAAAACTCACTGTCCCTCACAGAGGCATTTGTGGAGTGAAGCCGAATGGGCAGCGTGTTTTTCAGGCAGCTTGGAAGCAGCAACCAAGTCACTTTCTGAAAGGGGAAAAGCGGCTTTTCCCGACATTTTCTCTAATTGCCAACATGACCCCACAGCGCCTTTACCGGCACTCTCTGACTGATTACTGGAGACTGTGGGAACACACTGGGCCCTTCCATGATGACCCATTGGACACCTGGGTACTGCAGGCGGTGCAGAGCCTTACGCCTGGAATCACCTAGTCAGGTCTAGGGGACTTAGGAACGCCCAATGCTTCCCATTGTTACCGGTATTTCTGTACGTTTTCTTACGCTGGGCCAAACGTCTGCCTTCCCTTCCTGGTGGGGATTAAACAGGTATGAGTACCCAGGATGCATCTTAGTCTCAGGGACTGTGTCAGTGCAACTCCTTGGCCTTTACAAAGGCAGAGCCGTGCTGAACGGAAGACGGGCTACAGCTGTGTCCCCTGGGCTGCGGTAAAGCTGTAGGAAAAGAGCTACGCCAAGAAAGAACACCCTTCCTCTCCCTTCCCTCTGCATAGAAAGAGTGGATCCCTACTTGCTCTTTCACTCTTTGTTACTTAAAAGACACACTAGGAACTCACGGGACACACATCCGCTCTCGGAAATGAAATCCAGCGCGACTGTCTCCAGCCTGCAGAAACCATATAGGACTGGCAGCACAGGATCGACTCAGTGTTTACTGAGGCGGCTCACACCAAACTTTGCTGACGGGGAAGCTCTGGGGCTTCAGTTGAGGCTTGGGGTCACGTTCTCTTCCCACTCGAGGTGGGGGCGGGGCGGGGGGTCGGATGAACTCCTAGCATGCAATGGCGGCCTCAGGGCCTCTTACGAGCAAGCTCACTTTTCTTCACGGAGGCATTCCTAGGCGTGACTTCCAGATGTGCACGATGAGTGTTTTTTCAGGCAGCCCAGAGGCCTCCACTCTCCAGATTTGAAATGGGGACATAGAGCCTTTCGCAGTCTTACCGTTGGCCTAGTGGACCACACTGCTCCTTTTCCTCTCTTTACTGAGCAGCTTCAGCAGCCGCTTTGAACACACTTCACCCTTCCACGAAGACCCTTTTGGCCGTGGCGTCTTCTGCGTGTGGTGCGTTGCATGATCGTCTGAATGCCCTCGGTCGGCTTAGATGTCTCTGGAGGTTCCAAGGGCATAGCAATGCCCAGCGTGTATCTCTGCTTACTTGTGGGTGGGAGCTGCAACCAAGTTTCTGCTTCCGTTACTGAGACGTCGGGCGTGAGCTCCCCAAATGAAGGGAAGCCCGCTGGTTTTCTGCAGTGTGGCTCAGGTAGCCTCACTCTGCCAGACCCGCATGGAAAGAAAGCCTCCCTGCCAACGACTTCCTGAGCTTGTATGAAAGCTGCAGAATGCTAGCCATCCAAAGGAGTAACCCGATCCTGGCTCTTGCAGCTGCACACAAAGGCTTGTACCCAGAGGTGCTTTTCCCTTCATGGTGCTCACAAGGCTTTTGGGATACAGTGTACCACCACAAAGAAGGGCACCCGCGAGACTTCGGGGCCACGAGAGGCATGCGAGAGCTAAAGCAGTCCTGTGACTTAGCTTTCCAGCACACGGAGGCACCCCTGTCTCTGGTGATGGGGAAAAGTCCACCTTCCTTCGAAACAAGAGGTCACTTTTGATGGTATTGTAGCTGCAGATGGCAGTGGGATGAGCCCACAGGGATGAGTGGCAAGCACCTGGTTTCTTTTGGGAGAACTAAGTGTTCCTGATAGAGGCTTTTGTGGGATGAAGGAACGTGGGCAACGCGTTTTCCAGGCAGCTGGTGCAGCAACCAAGTCCCTTTCCTAAAGGGGAAAAGCACGTTTTCCCGACATGTTCGACTTACCAACTTGAGCCCACGGCGCCTTTACCAGCACTCTCTCACTGACGTACTGGGGGCTTTGGGGACACACTGGGCCCTTCCATGATGGCACATTGGACGCCCGAGTTCTGCATGCGAGCCATCGCCTTTCCCCCTGGATGACAGAGTCAGGCTTAGGTGACTTCGGAGCGTCCAAATGTCTCCAATTCTTCCCGGTAGCTGGGTTCTTTCTTCCAGCTGGGCCGAAAGACTCCCTTCCCTTCACGGTTGAGACACCAAAGGTATGAACACCCAGGGTGTACCTAGTTCCCTGGCAGTATTCCAGTGCAACACAGGTGGCGTCACAAAGGGGTGCCACGTGAACGCACGACTGGCTGCAACTGCGTCCCTGGGGCGGTTTTAAAGCTGTGGAAAGCAAGCTGTGCCAGCAAGAAACCAGTTCATTGCCCTTCCACCTGCATAGAAGGAGGGGATCCCGAGGGTCTGGCTCCCGTTCTGTTCCTTGCAAGCCACACAAGGGAGTCACAGGACAGACGTTCTCTCTCGGAAATGATTTCATACACGACTGACTTGAGCCTGTGAAAAGCATGCAGGAGTTAGTTGCAGCACTCGATCGACTCAGTGTTTCTTGGGCAGGCTGCACACCACATTTGCTGATGAGCACCTCTGGGGCTGCCCCTGTGGCTTGTGCTCACCTTTTCTTCGCACTCTAAGTAGGGAGGCTCGTGGGAGGAGCCCCCAGCAAGCACCGGAGACCTCAAGGCTTCTTCCCGGAAACCTCACTCTTCTTCACTGAGGCACCCCTGGAAGGGAATAAAAGCCGCGCAACATGAGTGTTTTCCAAGCAGCCTGGGCGCCTCCACTATCTACCTTGGGAATGGGTAGTACTGCCTTTCCCAGGCTTCCCTTGTGCCTAGTGGATCCCAGTGCACCTTTACATCCCTTTTCTGACCAGCGACTGGAGACGCTTAGAACACACTTCACCCTTCCACGATGACCCTTTTGGACTCGCGTGCTCTCAGTGGGGCGCATTGCATAATCTTCTAGACGCCCACCTTAGGCCCTGGTGTGTTGGATGTTCCACGGCCTAGCCTGGCTCAGGGTATATCCCTGCTTACTTTTGTGTGGGACCCGTAGCCAAGGTTCCGCTTCCACCACGGAGATGTCGGGCCTGAGCTTCGCGGATGGATTGGAAGCCCGGTGGCTTTTGGCCGTGCAGCTCAGCTATCCGCACTTGAAAGGAAGCCCTCCTAGACCCGTCTTCCTGAGGTTGTAGGAAAGGTGAGGAACGCTACCCATCCAAAGTAGAAAGCCGCTCCTGGCTCTTCAAACTGCAAAGAGAGGGCTGTTCCCCGAGCTCTTTTTCCCTCGATGGTGCTCAGCAGGCTTCTGGTGTACAGCGTATTCCAAGGCGAGGCGTGATCTACGCACGGTCCTAAGCCATGTGAGGCACACTAGACCTAAAGCAGTCCATTGACTAAGGCTTCCAGGACACTGCTGCACCCCCAATTTGGGAGTTGGGAAGAAGTGCACCTCACCTCGAGACCAGAGGTTTACGTACTCTTGGCCCTCTACCTACTGAATGCTGTGGGATGAGCTCGCGGTCAAGAATGGCAGGCACCTGGTCTCGTTCCGGAAAACTCACTGTCCCTCACAGAGGCATTTGTGGAGTGAAGCCGAATGGGCAGCGTGTTTTTCAGGCAGCTTGGAAGCAGCAACCAAGTCACTTTCTGAAAGGGGAAAAGCGGCTTTTCCCGACATTTTCTCTAATTGCCAACATGACCCCACAGCGCCTTTACCGGCACTCTCTGACTGATTACTGGAGACTGTGGGAACACACTGGGCCCTTCCATGATGACCCATTGGACACCTGGGTACTGCAGGCGGTGCAGAGCCTTACGCCTGGAATCACCTAGTCAGGTCTAGGGGACTTAGGAACGCCCAATGCTTCCCATTGTTACCGGTATTTCTGTACGTTTTCTTACGCTGGGCCAAACGTCTGCCTTCCCTTCCTGGTGGGGATTAAACAGGTATGAGTACCCAGGATGCATCTTAGTCTCAGGGACTGTGTCAGTGCAACTCCTTGGCCTTTACAAAGGCAGAGCCGTGCTGAACGGAAGACGGGCTACAGCTGTGTCCCCTGGGCTGCGGTAAAGCTGTAGGAAAAGAGCTACGCCAAGAAAGAACACCCTTCCTCTCCCTTCCCTCTGCATAGAAAGAGTGGATCCCTACTTGCTCTTTCACTCTTTGTTACTTAAAAGACACACTAGGAACTCACGGGACACACATCCGCTCTCGGAAATGAAATCCAGCGCGACTGTCTCCAGCCTGCAGAAACCATATAGGACTGGCAGCACAGGATCGACTCAGTGTTTACTGAGGCGGCTCACACCAAACTTTGCTGACGGGGAAGCTCTGGGGCTTCAGTTGAGGCTTGGGGTCACGTTCTCTTCCCACTCGAGGTGGGGGCGGGGCGGGGGGTCGGATGAACTCCTAGCATGCAATGGCGGCCTCAGGGCCTCTTACGAGCAAGCTCACTTTTCTTCACGGAGGCATTCCTAGGCGTGACTTCCAGATGTGCACGATGAGTGTTTTTTCAGGCAGCCCAGAGGCCTCCACTCTCGAGATTTGAAATGGGGACATAGAGCCTTTCGCAGTCTTACCGTTGGCCTAGTGGACCACACTGCTCCTTTTCCTCTCTTTACTGAGCAGCTTCAGCAGCCGCTTTGAACACACTTCACCCTTCCACGAAGACCCTTTTGGCCGTGGCGTCTTCTGCGTGTGGTGCGTTGCATGATCGTCTGAATGCCCTCGGTCGGCTTAGATGTCTCTGGAGGTTCCAAGGGCATAGCAATGCCCAGCGTGTATCTCTGCTTACTTGTGGGTGGGAGCTGCAACCAAGTTTCTGCTTCCGTTACTGAGACGTCGGGCGTGAGCTCCCCAAATGAAGGGAAGCCCGCTGGTTTTCTGCAGTGTGGCTCAGGTAGCCTCACTCTGCCAGACCCGCATGGAAAGAAAGCCTCCCTGCCAACGACTTCCTGAGCTTGTATGAAAGCTGCAGAATGCTAGCCATCCAAAGGAGTAACCCGATCCTGGCTCTTGCAGCTGCACACAAAGGCTTGTACCCAGAGGTGCTTTTCCCTTCATGGTGCTCACAAGGCTTTTGGGATACAGTGTACCACCACAAAGAAGGGCACCCGCGAGACTTCGGGGCCACGAGAGGCATGCGAGAGCTAAAGCAGTCCTGTGACTTAGCTTTCCAGCACACGGAGGCACCCCTGTCTCTGGTGATGGGGAAAAGTCCACCTTCCTTCGAAACAAGAGGTCACTTTTGATGGTATTGTAGCTGCAGATGGCAGTGGGATGAGCCCACAGGGATGAGTGGCAAGCACCTGGTTTCTTTTGGGAGAACTAAGTGTTCCTGATAGAGGCTTTTGTGGGATGAAGGAACGTGGGCAACGCGTTTTCCAGGCAGCTGGTGCAGCAACCAAGTCCCTTTCCTAAAGGGGAAAAGCACGTTTTCCCGACATGTTCGACTTACCAACTTGAGCCCACGGCGCCTTTACCAGCACTCTCTCACTGACGTACTGGGGGCTTTGGGGACACACTGGGCCCTTCCATGATGGCACATTGGACGCCCGAGTTCTGCATGCGAGCCATCGCCTTTCCCCCTGGATGACAGAGTCAGGCTTAGGTGACTTCGGAGCGTCCAAATGTCTCCAATTCTTCCCGGTAGCTGGGTTCTTTCTTCCAGCTGGGCCGAAAGACTCCCTTCCCTTCACGGTTGAGACACCAAAGGTATGAACACCCAGGGTGTACCTAGTTCCCTGGCAGTATTCCAGTGCAACACAGGTGGCGTCACAAAGGGGTGCCACGTGAACGCACGACTGGCTGCAACTGCGTCCCTGGGGCGGTTTTAAAGCTGTGGAAAGCAAGCTGTGCCAGCAAGAAACCAGTTCATTGCCCTTCCACCTGCATAGAAGGAGGGGATCCCGAGGGTCTGGCTCCCGTTCTGTTCCTTGCAAGCCACACAAGGGAGTCACAGGACAGACGTTCTCTCTCGGAAATGATTTCATACACGACTGACTTGAGCCTGTGAAAAGCATGCAGGAGTTAGTTGCAGCACTCGATCGACTCAGTGTTTCTTGGGCAGGCTGCACACCACATTTGCTGATGAGCACCTCTGGGGCTGCCCCTGTGGCTTGTGCTCACCTTTTCTTCGCACTCTAAGTAGGGAGGCTCGTGGGAGGAGCCCCCAGCAAGCACCGGAGACCTCAAGGCTTCTTCCCGGAAACCTCACTCTTCTTCACTGAGGCACCCCTGGAAGGGAATAAAAGCCGCGCAACATGAGTGTTTTCCAAGCAGCCTGGGCGCCTCCACTATCTACCTTGGGAATGGGTAGTACTGCCTTTCCCAGGCTTCCCTTGTGCCTAGTGGATCCCAGTGCACCTTTACATCCCTTTTCTGACCAGCGACTGGAGACGCTTAGAACACACTTCACCCTTCCACGATGACCCTTTTGGACTCGCGTGCTCTCAGTGGGGCGCATTGCATAATCTTCTAGACGCCCACCTTAGGCCCTGGTGTGTTGGATGTTCCACGGCCTAGCCTGGCTCAGGGTATATCCCTGCTTACTTTTGTGTGGGACCCGTAGCCAAGGTTCCGCTTCCACCACGGAGATGTCGGGCCTGAGCTTCGCGGATGGATTGGAAGCCCGGTGGCTTTTGGCCGTGCAGCTCAGCTATCCGCACTTGAAAGGAAGCCCTCCTAGACCCGTCTTCCTGAGGTTGTAGGAAAGGTGAGGAACGCTACCCATCCAAAGTAGAAAGCCGCTCCTGGCTCTTCAAACTGCAAAGAGAGGGCTGTTCCCCGAGCTCTTTTTCCCTCGATGGTGCTCAGCAGGCTTCTGGTGTACAGCGTATTCCAAGGCGAGGCGTGATCTACGCACGGTCCTAAGCCATGTGAGGCACACTAGACCTAAAGCAGTCCATTGACTAAGGCTTCCAGGACACTGCTGCACCCCCAATTTGGGAGTTGGGAAGAAGTGCACCTCACCTCGAGACCAGAGGTTTACGTACTCTTGGCCCTCTACCTACTGAATGCTGTGGGATGAGCTCGCGGTCAAGAATGGCAGGCACCTGGTCTCGTTCCGGAAAACTCACTGTCCCTCACAGAGGCATTTGTGGAGTGAAGCCGAATGGGCAGCGTGTTTTTCAGGCAGCTTGGAAGCAGCAACCAAGTCACTTTCTGAAAGGGGAAAAGCGGCTTTTCCCGACATTTTCTCTAATTGCCAACATGACCCCACAGCGCCTTTACCGGCACTCTCTGACTGATTACTGGAGACTGTGGGAACACACTGGGCCCTTCCATGATGACCCATTGGACACCTGGGTACTGCAGGCGGTGCAGAGCCTTACGCCTGGAATCACCTAGTCAGGTCTAGGGGACTTAGGAACGCCCAATGCTTCCCATTGTTACCGGTATTTCTGTACGTTTTCTTACGCTGGGCCAAACGTCTGCCTTCCCTTCCTGGTGGGGATTAAACAGGTATGAGTACCCAGGATGCATCTTAGTCTCAGGGACTGTGTCAGTGCAACTCCTTGGCCTTTACAAAGGCAGAGCCGTGCTGAACGGAAGACGGGCTACAGCTGTGTCCCCTGGGCTGCGGTAAAGCTGTAGGAAAAGAGCTACGCCAAGAAAGAACACCCTTCCTCTCCCTTCCCTCTGCATAGAAAGAGTGGATCCCTACTTGCTCTTTCACTCTTTGTTACTTAAAAGACACACTAGGAACTCACGGGACACACATCCGCTCTCGGAAATGAAATCCAGCGCGACTGTCTCCAGCCTGCAGAAACCATATAGGACTGGCAGCACAGGATCGACTCAGTGTTTACTGAGGCGGCTCACACCAAACTTTGCTGACGGGGAAGCTCTGGGGCTTCAGTTGAGGCTTGGGGTCACGTTCTCTTCCCACTCGAGGTGGGGGCGGGGCGGGGGGTCGGATGAACTCCTAGCATGCAATGGCGGCCTCAGGGCCTCTTACGAGCAAGCTCACTTTTCTTCACGGAGGCATTCCTAGGCGTGACTTCCAGATGTGCACGATGAGTGTTTTTTCAGGCAGCCCAGAGGCCTCCACTCTCCAGATTTGAAATGGGGACATAGAGCCTTTCGCAGTCTTACCGTTTGCCTAGTGGACCACACTGCTCCTTTTCCTCTCTTTACTGAGCAGCTTCAGCAGCCGCTTTGAACACACTTCACCCTTCCACGAAGACCCTTTTGGCCGTGGCGTCTTCTGCGTGTGGTGCGTTGCATGATCGTCTGAATGCCCTCGGTCGGCTTAGATGTCTCTGGAGGTTCCAAGGGCATAGCAATGCCCAGCGTGTATCTCTGCTTACTTGTGGGTGGGAGCTGCAACCAAGTTTCTGCTTCCGTTACTGAGACGTCGGGCGTGAGCTCCCCAAATGAAGGGAAGCCCGCTGGTTTTCTGCAGTGTGGCTCAGGTAGCCTCACTCTGCCAGACCCGCATGGAAAGAAAGCCTCCCTGCCAACGACTTCCTGAGCTTGTATGAAAGCTGCAGAATGCTAGCCATCCAAAGGAGTAACCCGATCCTGGCTCTTGCAGCTGCACACAAAGGCTTGTACCCAGAGGTGCTTTTCCCTTCATGGTGCTCACAAGGCTTTTGGGATACAGTGTACCACCACAAAGAAGGGCACCCGCGAGACTTCGGGGCCACGAGAGGCATGCGAGAGCTAAAGCAGTCCTGTGACTTAGCTTTCCAGCACACGGAGGCACCCCTGTCTCTGGTGATGGGGAAAAGTCCACCTTCCTTCGAAACAAGAGGTCACTTTTGATGGTATTGTAGCTGCAGATGGCAGTGGGATGAGCCCACAGGGATGAGTGGCAAGCACCTGGTTTCTTTTGGGAGAACTAAGTGTTCCTGATAGAGGCTTTTGTGGGATGAAGGAACGTGGGCAACGCGTTTTCCAGGCAGCTGGTGCAGCAACCAAGTCCCTTTCCTAAAGGGGAAAAGCACGTTTTCCCGACATGTTCGACTTACCAACTTGAGCCCACGGCGCCTTTACCAGCACTCTCTCACTGACGTACTGGGGGCTTTGGGGACACACTGGGCCCTTCCATGATGGCACATTGGACGCCCGAGTTCTGCATGCGAGCCATCGCCTTTCCCCCTGGATGACAGAGTCAGGCTTAGGTGACTTCGGAGCGTCCAAATGTCTCCAATTCTTCCCGGTAGCTGGGTTCTTTCTTCCAGCTGGGCCGAAAGACTCCCTTCCCTTCACGGTTGAGACACCAAAGGTATGAACACCCAGGATGTACCTAGTTCCCTGGCAGTATTCCAGTGCAACACAGGTGGCGTCACAAAGGGGTGCCACGTGAACGCACGACTGGCTGCAACTGCGTCCCTGGGGCGGTTTTAAAGCTGTGGAAAGCAAGCTGTGCCAGCAAGAAACCAGTTCATTGCCCTTCCACCTGCATAGAAGGAGGGGATCCCGAGGGTCTGGCTCCCGTTCTGTTCCTTGCAAGCCACACAAGGGAGTCACAGGACAGACGTTCTCTCTCGGAAATGATTTCATACACGACTGACTTGAGCCTGTGAAAAGCATGCAGGAGTTAGTTGCAGCACTCGATCGACTCAGTGTTTCTTGGGCAGGCTGCACACCACATTTGCTGATGAGCACCTCTGGGGCTGCCCCTGTGGCTTGTGCTCACCTTTTCTTCGCACTCTAAGTAGGGAGGCTCGTGGGAGGAGCCCCCAGCAAGCACCGGAGACCTCAAGGCTTCTTCCCGGAAACCTCACTCTTCTTCACTGAGGCACCCCTGGAAGGGAATAAAAGCCGCGCAACATGAGTGTTTTCCAAGCAGCCTGGGCGCCTCCACTATCTACCTTGGGAATGGGTAGTACTGCCTTTCCCAGGCTTCCCTTGTGCCTAGTGGATCCCAGTGCACCTTTACATCCCTTTTCTGACCAGCGACTGGAGACGCTTAGAACACACTTCACCCTTCCACGATGACCCTTTTGGACTCGCGTGCTCTCAGTGGGGCGCATTGCATAATCTTCTAGACGCCCACCTTAGGCCCTGGTGTGTTGGATGTTCCACGGCCTAGCCTGGCTCAGGGTATATCCCTGCTTACTTTTGTGTGGGACCCGTAGCCAAGGTTCCGCTTCCACCACGGAGATGTCGGGCCTGAGCTTCGCGGATGGATTGGAAGCCCGGTGGCTTTTGGCCGTGCAGCTCAGCTATCCGCACTTGAAAGGAAGCCCTCCTAGACCCGTCTTCCTGAGGTTGTAGGAAAGGTGAGGAACGCTACCCATCCAAAGTAGAAAGCCGCTCCTGGCTCTTCAAACTGCAAAGAGAGGGCTGTTCCCCGAGCTCTTTTTCCCTCGATGGTGCTCAGCAGGCTTCTGGTGTACAGCGTATTCCAAGGCGAGGCGTGATCTACGCACGGTCCTAAGCCATGTGAGGCACACTAGACCTAAAGCAGTCCATTGACTAAGGCTTCCAGGACACTGCTGCACCCCCAATTTGGGAGTTGGGAAGAAGTGCACCTCACCTCGAGACCAGAGGTTTACGTACTCTTGGCCCTCTACCTACTGAATGCTGTGGGATGAGCTCGCGGTCAAGAATGGCAGGCACCTGGTCTCGTTCCGGAAAACTCACTGTCCCTCACAGAGGCATTTGTGGAGTGAAGCCGAATGGGCAGCGTGTTTTTCAGGCAGCTTGGAAGCAGCAACCAAGTCACTTTCTGAAAGGGGAAAAGCGGCTTTTCCCGACATTTTCTCTAATTGCCAACATGACCCCACAGCGCCTTTACCGGCACTCTCTGACTGATTACTGGAGACTGTGGGAACACACTGGGCCCTTCCATGATGACCCATTGGACACCTGGGTACTGCAGGCGGTGCAGAGCCTTACGCCTGGAATCACCTAGTCAGGTCTAGGGGACTTAGGAACGCCCAATGCTTCCCATTGTTACCGGTATTTCTGTACGTTTTCTTACGCTGGGCCAAACGTCTGCCTTCCCTTCCTGGTGGGGATTAAACAGGTATGAGTACCCAGGATGCATCTTAGTCTCAGGGACTGTGTCAGTGCAACTCCTTGGCCTTTACAAAGGCAGAGCCGTGCTGAACGGAAGACGGGCTACAGCTGTGTCCCCTGGGCTGCGGTAAAGCTGTAGGAAAAGAGCTACGCCAAGAAAGAACACCCTTCCTCTCCCTTCCCTCTGCATAGAAAGAGTGGATCCCTACTTGCTCTTTCACTCTTTGTTACTTAAAAGACACACTAGGAACTCACGGGACACACATCCGCTCTCGGAAATGAAATCCAGCGCGACTGTCTCCAGCCTGCAGAAACCATATAGGACTGGCAGCACAGGATCGACTCAGTGTTTACTGAGGCGGCTCACACCAAACTTTGCTGACGGGGAAGCTCTGGGGCTTCAGTTGAGGCTTGGGGTCACGTTCTCTTCCCACTCGAGGTGGGGGCGGGGCGGGGGGTCGGATGAACTCCTAGCATGCAATGGCGGCCTCAGGGCCTCTTACGAGCAAGCTCACTTTTCTTCACGGAGGCATTCCTAGGCGTGACTTCCAGATGTGCACGATGAGTGTTTTTTCAGGCAGCCCAGAGGCCTCCACTCTCCAGATTTGAAATGGGGACATAGAGCCTTTCGCAGTCTTACCGTTTGCCTAGTGGACCACACTGCTCCTTTTCCTCTCTTTACTGAGCAGCTTCAGCAGCCGCTTTGAACACACTTCACCCTTCCACGAAGACCCTTTTGGCCGTGGCGTCTTCTGCGTGTGGTGCGTTGCATGATCGTCTGAATGCCCTCGGTCGGCTTAGATGTCTCTGGAGGTTCCAAGGGCATAGCAATGCCCAGCGTGTATCTCTGCTTACTTGTGGGTGGGAGCTGCAACCAAGTTTCTGCTTCCGTTACTGAGACGTCGGGCGTGAGCTCCCCAAATGAAGGGAAGCCCGCTGGTTTTCTGCAGTGTGGCTCAGGTAGCCTCACTCTGCCAGACCCGCATGGAAAGAAAGCCTCCCTGCCAACGACTTCCTGAGCTTGTATGAAAGCTGCAGAATGCTAGCCATCCAAAGGAGTAACCCGATCCTGGCTCTTGCAGCTGCACACAAAGGCTTGTACCCAGAGGTGCTTTTCCCTTCATGGTGCTCACAAGGCTTTTGGGATACAGTGTACCACCACAAAGAAGGGCACCCGCGAGACTTCGGGGCCACGAGAGGCATGCGAGAGCTAAAGCAGTCCTGTGACTTAGCTTTCCAGCACACGGAGGCACCCCTGTCTCTGGTGATGGGGAAAAGTCCACCTTCCTTCGAAACAAGAGGTCACTTTTGATGGTATTGTAGCTGCAGATGGCAGTGGGATGAGCCCACAGGGATGAGTGGCAAGCACCTGGTTTCTTTTGGGAGAACTAAGTGTTCCTGATAGAGGCTTTTGTGGGATGAAGGAACGTGGGCAACGCGTTTTCCAGGCAGCTGGTGCAGCAACCAAGTCCCTTTCCTAAAGGGGAAAAGCACGTTTTCCCGACATGTTCGACTTACCAACTTGAGCCCACGGCGCCTTTACCAGCACTCTCTCACTGACGTACTGGGGGCTTTGGGGACACACTGGGCCCTTCCATGACGGCACATTGGACGCCCGAGTTCTGCATGCGAGCCATCGCCTTTCCCCCTGGATGACAGAGTCAGGCTTAGGTGACTTCGGAGCGTCCAAATGTCTCCAATTCTTCCCGGTAGCTGGGTTCTTTCTTCCAGCTGGGCCGAAAGACTCCCTTCCCTTCACGGTTGAGACACCAAAGGTATGAACACCCAGGATGTACCTAGTTCCCTGGCAGTATTCCAGTGCAACACAGGTGGCGTCACAAAGGGGTGCCACGTGAACGCACGACTGGCTGCAACTGCGTCCCTGGGGCGGTTTTAAAGCTGTGGAAAGCAAGCTGTGCCAGCAAGAAACCAGTTCATTGCCCTTCCACCTGCATAGAAGGAGGGGATCCCGAGGGTCTGGCTCCCGCTCTGTTCCTTGCAAGCCACACAAGGGAGTCACAGGACAGACGTTCTCTCTCGGAAATGATTTCATACACGACTGACTTGAGCCTGTGAAAAGCATGCAGGAGTTAGTTGCAGCACTCGATCGACTCAGTGTTTCTTGGGCAGGCTGCACACCACATTTGCTGATGAGCACCTCTGGGGCTGCCCCTGTGGCTTGTGCTCACCTTTTCTTCGCACTCTAAGTAGGGAGGCTCGTGGGAGGAGCCCCCAGCAAGCACCGGAGACCTCAAGGCTTCTTCCCGGAAACCTCACTCTTCTTCACTGAGGCACCCCTGGAAGGGAATAAAAGCCGCGCAACATGAGTGTTTTCCAAGCAGCCTGGGCGCCTCCACTATCTACCTTGGGAATGGGTAGTACTGCCTTTCCCAGGCTTCCCTTGTGCCTAGTGGATCGCAGTGCACCTTTACATCCCTTTTCTGACCAGCGACTGGAGACGCTTAGAACACACTTCACCCTTCCACGATGACCCTTTTGGACTCGCGTGCTCTCAGTGGGGCGCATTGCATAATCTTCTAGACGCCCACCTTAGGCCCTGGTGTGTTGGATGTTCCACGGCCTAGCCTGGCTCAGGGTATATCCCTGCTTACTTTTGTGTGGGACCCGTAGCCAAGGTTCCGCTTCCACCACGGAGATGTCGGGCCTGAGCTTCGCGGATGGATTGGAAGCCCGGTGGCTTTTGGCCGTGCAGCTCAGCTATCCGCACTTGAAAGGAAGCCCTCCTAGACCCGTCTTCCTGAGGTTGTAGGAAAGGTGAGGAACGCTACCCATCCAAAGTAGAAAGCCGCTCCTGGCTCTTCAAACTGCAAAGAGAGGGCTGTTCCCCGAGCTCTTTTTCCCTCGATGGTGCTCAGCAGGCTTCTGGTGTACAGCGTATTCCAAGGCGAGGCGTGATCTACGCACGGTCCTAAGCCATGTGAGGCACACTAGACCTAAAGCAGTCCATTGACTAAGGCTTCCAGGACACTGCTGCACCCCCAATTTGGGAGTTGGGAAGAAGTGCACCTCACCTCGAGACCAGAGGTTTACGTACTCTTGGCCCTCTACCTACTGAATGCTGTGGGATGAGCTCGCGGTCAAGAATGGCAGGCACCTGGTCTCGTTCCGGAAAACTCACTGTCCCTCACAGAGGCATTTGTGGAGTGAAGCCGAATGGGCAGCGTGTTTTTCAGGCAGCTTGGAAGCAGCAACCAAGTCACTTTCTGAAAGGGGAAAAGCGGCTTTTCCCGACATTTTCTCTAATTGCCAACATGACCCCACAGCGCCTTTACCGGCACTCTCTGACTGATTACTGGAGACTGTGGGAACACACTGGGCCCTTCCATGATGACCCATTGGACACCTGGGTACTGCAGGCGGTGCAGAGCCTTACGCCTGGAATCACCTAGTCAGGTCTAGGGGACTTAGGAACGCCCAATGCTTCCCATTGTTACCGGTATTTCTGTACGTTTTCTTACGCTGGGCCAAACGTCTGCCTTCCCTTCCTGGTGGGGATTAAACAGGTATGAGTACCCAGGATGCATCTTAGTCTCAGGGACTGTGTCAGTGCAACTCCTTGGCCTTTACAAAGGCAGAGCCGTGCTGAACGGAAGACGGGCTACAGCTGTGTCCCCTGGGCTGCGGTAAAGCTGTAGGAAAAGAGCTACGCCAAGAAAGAACACCCTTCCTCTCCCTTCCCTCTGCATAGAAAGAGTGGATCCCTACTTGCTCTTTCACTCTTTGTTACTTAAAAGACACACTAGGAACTCACGGGACACACATCCGCTCTCGGAAATGAAATCCAGCGCGACTGTCTCCAGCCTGCAGAAACCATATAGGACTGGCAGCACAGGATCGACTCAGTGTTTACTGAGGCGGCTCACACCAAACTTTGCTGACGGGGAAGCTCTGGGGCTTCAGTTGAGGCTTGGGGTCACGTTCTCTTCCCACTCGAGGTGGGGGCGGGGCGGGGGGTCGGATGAACTCCTAGCATGCAATGGCGGCCTCAGGGCCTCTTACGAGCAAGCTCACTTTTCTTCACGGAGGCATTCCTAGGCGTGACTTCCAGATGTGCACGATGAGTGTTTTTTCAGGCAGCCCAGAGGCCTCCACTCTCCAGATTTGAAATGGGGACATAGAGCCTTTCGCAGTCTTACCGTTTGCCTAGTGGACCACACTGCTCCTTTTCCTCTCTTTACTGAGCAGCTTCAGCAGCCGCTTTGAACACACTTCACCCTTCCACGAAGACCCTTTTGGCCGTGGCGTCTTCTGCGTGTGGTGCGTTGCATGATCGTCTGAATGCCCTCGGTCGGCTTAGATGTCTCTGGAGGTTCCAAGGGCATAGCAATGCCCAGCGTGTATCTCTGCTTACTTGTGGGTGGGAGCTGCAACCAAGTTTCTGCTTCCGTTACTGAGACGTCGGGCGTGAGCTCCCCAAATGAAGGGAAGCCCGCTGGTTTTCTGCAGTGTGGCTCAGGTAGCCTCACTCTGCCAGACCCGCATGGAAAGAAAGCCTCCCTGCCAACGACTTCCTGAGCTTGTATGAAAGCTGCAGAATGCTAGCCATCCAAAGGAGTAACCCGATCCTGGCTCTTGCAGCTGCACACAAAGGCTTGTACCCAGAGGTGCTTTTCCCTTCATGGTGCTCACAAGGCTTTTGGGATACAGTGTACCACCACAAAGAAGGGCACCCGCGAGACTTCGGGGCCACGAGAGGCATGCGAGAGCTAAAGCAGTCCTGTGACTTAGCTTTCCAGCACACGGAGGCACCCCTGTCTCTGGTGATGGGGAAAAGTCCACCTTCCTTCGAAACAAGAGGTCACTTTTGATGGTATTGTAGCTGCAGATGGCAGTGGGATGAGCCCACAGGGATGAGTGGCAAGCACCTGGTTTCTTTTGGGAGAACTAAGTGTTCCTGATAGAGGCTTTTGTGGGATGAAGGAACGTGGGCAACGCGTTTTCCAGGCAGCTGGTGCAGCAACCAAGTCCCTTTCCTAAAGGGGAAAAGCACGTTTTCCCGACATGTTCGACTTACCAACTTGAGCCCACGGCGCCTTTACCAGCACTCTCTCACTGACGTACTGGGGGCTTTGGGGACACACTGGGCCCTTCCATGATGGCACATTGGACGCCCGAGTTCTGCATGCGAGCCATCGCCTTTCCCCCTGGATGACAGAGTCAGGCTTAGGTGACTTCGGAGCGTCCAAATGTCTCCAATTCTTCCCGGTAGCTGGGTTCTTTCTTCCAGCTGGGCCGAAAGACTCCCTTCCCTTCACGGTTGAGACACCAAAGGTATGAACACCCAGGATGTACCTAGTTCCCTGGCAGTATTCCAGTGCAACACAGGTGGCGTCACAAAGGGGTGCCACGTGAACGCACGACTGGCTGCAACTGCGTCCCTGGGGCGGTTTTAAAGCTGTGGAAAGCAAGCTGTGCCAGCAAGAAACCAGTTCATTGCCCTTCCACCTGCATAGAAGGAGGGGATCCCGAGGGTCTGGCTCCCGCTCTGTTCCTTGCAAGCCACACAAGGGAGTCACAGGACAGACGTTCTCTCTCGGAAATGATTTCATACACGACTGACTTGAGCCTGTGAAAAGCATGCAGGAGTTAGTTGCAGCACTCGATCGACTCAGTGTTTCTTGGGCAGGCTGCACACCACATTTGCTGATGAGCACCTCTGGGGCTGCCCCTGTGGCTTGTGCTCACCTTTTCTTCGCACTCTAAGTAGGGAGGCTCGTGGGAGGAGCCCCCAGCAAGCACCGGAGACCTCAAGGCTTCTTCCCGGAAACCTCACTCTTCTTCACTGAGGCACCCCTGGAAGGGAATAAAAGCCGCGCAACATGAGTGTTTTCCAAGCAGCCTGGGCGCCTCCACTATCTACCTTGGGAATGGGTAGTACTGCCTTTCCCAGGCTTCCCTTGTGCCTAGTGGATCGCAGTGCACCTTTACATCCCTTTTCTGACCAGCGACTGGAGACGCTTAGAACACACTTCACCCTTCCACGATGACCCTTTTGGACTCGCGTGCTCTCAGTGGGGCGCATTGCATAATCTTCTAGACGCCCACCTTAGGCCCTGGTGTGTTGGATGTTCCACGGCCTAGCCTGGCTCAGGGTATATCCCTGCTTACTTTTGTGTGGGACCCGTAGCCAAGGTTCCGCTTCCACCACGGAGATGTCGGGCCTGAGCTTCGCGGATGGATTGGAAGCCCGGTGGCTTTTGGCCGTGCAGCTCAGCTATCCGCACTTGAAAGGAAGCCCTCCTAGACCCGTCTTCCTGAGGTTGTAGGAAAGGTGAGGAACGCTACCCATCCAAAGTAGAAAGCCGCTCCTGGCTCTTCAAACTGCAAAGAGAGGGCTGTTCCCCGAGCTCTTTTTCCCTCGATGGTGCTCAGCAGGCTTCTGGTGTACAGCGTATTCCAAGGCGAGGCGTGATCTACGCACGGTCCTAAGCCATGTGAGGCACACTAGACCTAAAGCAGTCCATTGACTAAGGCTTCCAGGACACTGCTGCACCCCCAATTTGGGAGTTGGGAAGAAGTGCACCTCACCTCGAGACCAGAGGTTTACGTACTCTTGGCCCTCTACCTACTGAATGCTGTGGGATGAGCTCGCGGTCAAGAATGGCAGGCACCTGGTCTCGTTCCGGAAAACTCACTGTCCCTCACAGAGGCATTTGTGGAGTGAAGCCGAATGGGCAGCGTGTTTTTCAGGCAGCTTGGAAGCAGCAACCAAGTCACTTTCTGAAAGGGGAAAAGCGGCTTTTCCCGACATTTTCTCTAATTGCCAACATGACCCCACAGCGCCTTTACCGGCACTCTCTGACTGATTACTGGAGACTGTGGGAACACACTGGGCCCTTCCATGATGACCCATTGGACACCTGGGTACTGCAGGCGGTGCAGAGCCTTACGCCTGGAATCACCTAGTCAGGTCTAGGGGACTTAGGAACGCCCAATGCTTCCCATTGTTACCGGTATTTCTGTACGTTTTCTTACGCTGGGCCAAACGTCTGCCTTCCCTTCCTGGTGGGGATTAAACAGGTATGAGTACCCAGGATGCATCTTAGTCTCAGGGACTGTGTCAGTGCAACTCCTTGGCCTTTACAAAGGCAGAGCCGTGCTGAACGGAAGACGGGCTACAGCTGTGTCCCCTGGGCTGCGGTAAAGCTGTAGGAAAAGAGCTACGCCAAGAAAGAACACCCTTCCTCTCCCTTCCCTCTGCATAGAAAGAGTGGATCCCTACTTGCTCTTTCACTCTTTGTTACTTAAAAGACACACTAGGAACTCACGGGACACACATCCGCTCTCGGAAATGAAATCCAGCGCGACTGTCTCCAGCCTGCAGAAACCATATAGGACTGGCAGCACAGGATCGACTCAGTGTTTACTGAGGCGGCTCACACCAAACTTTGCTGACGGGGAAGCTCTGGGGCTTCAGTTGAGGCTTGGGGTCACGTTCTCTTCCCACTCGAGGTGGGGGCGGGGCGGGGGGTCGGATGAACTCCTAGCATGCAATGGCGGCCTCAGGGCCTCTTACGAGCAAGCTCACTTTTCTTCACGGAGGCATTCCTAGGCGTGACTTCCAGATGTGCACGATGAGTGTTTTTTCAGGCAGCCCAGAGGCCTCCACTCTCGAGATTTGAAATGGGGACATAGAGCCTTTCGCAGTCTTACCGTTTGCCTAGTGGACCACACTGCTCCTTTTCCTCTCTTTACTGAGCAGCTTCAGCAGCCGCTTTGAACACACTTCACCCTTCCACGAAGACCCTTTTGGCCGTGGCGTCTTCTGCGTGTGGTGCGTTGCATGATCGTCTGAATGCCCTCGGTCGGCTTAGATGTCTCTGGAGGTTCCAAGGGCATAGCAATGCCCAGCGTGTATCTCTGCTTACTTGTGGGTGGGAGCTGCAACCAAGTTTCTGCTTCCGTTACTGAGACGTCGGGCGTGAGCTCCCCAAATGAAGGGAAGCCCGCTGGTTTTCTGCAGTGTGGCTCAGGTAGCCTCACTCTGCCAGACCCGCATGGAAAGAAAGCCTCCCTGCCAACGACTTCCTGAGCTTGTATGAAAGCTGCAGAATGCTAGCCATCCAAAGGAGTAACCCGATCCTGGCTCTTGCAGCTGCACACAAAGGCTTGTACCCAGAGGTGCTTTTCCCTTCATGGTGCTCACAAGGCTTTTGGGATACAGTGTACCACCACAAAGAAGGGCACCCGCGAGACTTCGGGGCCACGAGAGGCATGCGAGAGCTAAAGCAGTCCTGTGACTTAGCTTTCCAGCACACGGAGGCACCCCTGTCTCTGGTGATGGGGAAAAGTCCACCTTCCTTCGAAACAAGAGGTCACTTTTGATGGTATTGTAGCTGCAGATGGCAGTGGGATGAGCCCACAGGAATGAGTGGCAAGCACCTGGTTTCTTTTGGGAGAACTAAGTGTTCCTGATAGAGGCTTTTGTGGGATGAAGGAACGTGGGCAACGCGTTTTCCAGGCAGCTGGTGCAGCAACCAAGTCCCTTTCCTAAAGGGGAAAAGCACGTTTTCCCGACATGTTCGACTTACCAACTTGAGCCCACGGCGCCTTTACCAGCACTCTCTCACTGACGTACTGGGGGCTTTGGGGACACACTGGGCCCTTCCATGATGGCACATTGGACGCCCGAGTTCTGCATGCGAGCCATCGCCTTTCCCCCTGGATGACAGAGTCAGGCTTAGGTGACTTCGGAGCGTCCAAATGTCTCCAATTCTTCCCGGTAGCTGGGTTCTTTCTTCCAGCTGGGCCGAAAGACTCCCTTCCCTTCACGGTTGAGACACCAAAGGTATGAACACCCAGGATGTACCTAGTTCCCTGGCAGTATTCCAGTGCAACACAGGTGGCGTCACAAAGGGGTGCCACGTGAACGCACGACTGGCTGCAACTGCGTCCCTGGGGCGGTTTTAAAGCTGTGGAAAGCAAGCTGTGCCAGCAAGAAACCAGTTCATTGCCCTTCCACCTGCATAGAAGGAGGGGATCCCGAGGGTCTGGCTCCCGCTCTGTTCCTTGCAAGCCACACAAGGGAGTCACAGGACAGACGTTCTCTCTCGGAAATGATTTCATACACGACTGACTTGAGCCTGTGAAAAGCATGCAGGAGTTAGTTGCAGCACTCGATCGACTCAGTGTTTCTTGGGCAGGCTGCACACCACATTTGCTGATGAGCACCTCTGGGGCTGCCCCTGTGGCTTGTGCTCACCTTTTCTTCGCACTCTAAGTAGGGAGGCTCGTGGGAGGAGCCCCCAGCAAGCACCGGAGACCTCAAGGCTTCTTCCCGGAAACCTCACTCTTCTTCACTGAGGCACCCCTGGAAGGGAATAAAAGCCGCGCAACATGAGTGTTTTCCAAGCAGCCTGGGCGCCTCCACTATCTACCTTGGGAATGGGTAGTACTGCCTTTCCCAGGCTTCCCTTGTGCCTAGTGGATCGCAGTGCACCTTTACATCCCTTTTCTGACCAGCGACTGGAGACGCTTAGAACACACTTCACCCTTCCACGATGACCCTTTTGGACTCGCGTGCTCTCAGTGGGGCGCATTGCATAATCTTCTAGACGCCCACCTTAGGCCCTGGTGTGTTGGATGTTCCACGGCCTAGCCTGGCTCAGGGTATATCCCTGCTTACTTTTGTGTGGGACCCGTAGCCAAGGTTCCGCTTCCACCACGGAGATGTCGGGCCTGAGCTTCGCGGATGGATTGGAAGCCCGGTGGCTTTTGGCCGTGCAGCTCAGCTATCCGCACTTGAAAGGAAGCCCTCCTAGACCCGTCTTCCTGAGGTTGTAGGAAAGGTGAGGAACGCTACCCATCCAAAGTAGAAAGCCGCTCCTGGCTCTTCAAACTGCAAAGAGAGGGCTGTTCCCCGAGCTCTTTTTCCCTCGATGGTGCTCAGCAGGCTTCTGGTGTACAGCGTATTCCAAGGCGAGGCGTGATCTACGCACGGTCCTAAGCCATGTGAGGCACACTAGACCTAAAGCAGTCCATTGACTAAGGCTTCCAGGACACTGCTGCACCCCCAATTTGGGAGTTGGGAAGAAGTGCACCTCACCTCGAGACCAGAGGTTTACGTACTCTTGGCCCTCTACCTACTGAATGCTGTGGGATGAGCTCGCGGTCAAGAATGGCAGGCACCTGGTCTCGTTCCGGAAAACTCACTGTCCCTCACAGAGGCATTTGTGGAGTGAAGCCGAATGGGCAGCGTGTTTTTCAGGCAGCTTGGAAGCAGCAACCAAGTCACTTTCTGAAAGGGGAAAAGCGGCTTTTCCCGACATTTTCTCTAATTGCCAACATGACCCCACAGCGCCTTTACCGGCACTCTCTGACTGATTACTGGAGACTGTGGGAACACACTGGGCCCTTCCATGATGACCCATTGGACACCTGGGTACTGCAGGCGGTGCAGAGCCTTACGCCTGGAATCACCTAGTCAGGTCTAGGGGACTTAGGAACGCCCAATGCTTCCCATTGTTACCGGTATTTCTGTACGTTTTCTTACGCTGGGCCAAACGTCTGCCTTCCCTTCCTGGTGGGGATTAAACAGGTATGAGTACCCAGGATGCATCTTAGTCTCAGGGACTGTGTCAGTGCAACTCCTTGGCCTTTACAAAGGCAGAGCCGTGCTGAACGGAAGACGGGCTACAGCTGTGTCCCCTGGGCTGCGGTAAAGCTGTAGGAAAAGAGCTACGCCAAGAAAGAACACCCTTCCTCTCCCTTCCCTCTGCATAGAAAGAGTGGATCCCTACTTGCTCTTTCACTCTTTGTTACTTAAAAGACACACTAGGAACTCACGGGACACACATCCGCTCTCGGAAATGAAATCCAGCGCGACTGTCTCCAGCCTGCAGAAACCATATAGGACTGGCAGCACAGGATCGACTCAGTGTTTACTGAGGCGGCTCACACCAAACTTTGCTGACGGGGAAGCTCTGGGGCTTCAGTTGAGGCTTGGGGTCACGTTCTCTTCCCACTCGAGGTGGGGGCGGGGCGGGGGGTCGGATGAACTCCTAGCATGCAATGGCGGCCTCAGGGCCTCTTACGAGCAAGCTCACTTTTCTTCACGGAGGCATTCCTAGGCGTGACTTCCAGATGTGCACGATGAGTGTTTTTTCAGGCAGCCCAGAGGCCTCCACTCTCCAGATTTGAAATGGGGACATAGAGCCTTTCGCAGTCTTACCGTTTGCCTAGTGGACCACACTGCTCCTTTTCCTCTCTTTACTGAGCAGCTTCAGCAGCCGCTTTGAACACACTTCACCCTTCCACGAAGACCCTTTTGGCCGTGGCGTCTTCTGCGTGTGGTGCGTTGCATGATCGTCTGAATGCCCTCGGTCGGCTTAGATGTCTCTGGAGGTTCCAAGGGCATAGCAATGCCCAGCGTGTATCTCTGCTTACTTGTGGGTGGGAGCTGCAACCAAGTTTCTGCTTCCGTTACTGAGACGTCGGGCGTGAGCTCCCCAAATGAAGGGAAGCCCGCTGGTTTTCTGCAGTGTGGCTCAGGTAGCCTCACTCTGCCAGACCCGCATGGAAAGAAAGCCTCCCTGCCAACGACTTCCTGAGCTTGTATGAAAGCTGCAGAATGCTAGCCATCCAAAGGAGTAACCCGATCCTGGCTCTTGCAGCTGCACACAAAGGCTTGTACCCAGAGGTGCTTTTCCCTTCATGGTGCTCACAAGGCTTTTGGGATACAGTGTACCACCACAAAGAAGGGCACCCGCGAGACTTCGGGGCCACGAGAGGCATGCGAGAGCTAAAGCAGTCCTGTGACTTAGCTTTCCAGCACACGGAGGCACCCCTGTCTCTGGTGATGGGGAAAAGTCCACCTTCCTTCGAAACAAGAGGTCACTTTTGATGGTATTGTAGCTGCAGATGGCAGTGGGATGAGCCCACAGGAATGAGTGGCAAGCACCTGGTTTCTTTTGGGAGAACTAAGTGTTCCTGATAGAGGCTTTTGTGGGATGAAGGAACGTGGGCAACGCGTTTTCCAGGCAGCTGGTGCAGCAACCAAGTCCCTTTCCTAAAGGGGAAAAGCACGTTTTCCCGACATGTTCGACTTACCAACTTGAGCCCACGGCGCCTTTACCAGCACTCTCTCACTGACGTACTGGGGGCTTTGGGGACACACTGGGCCCTTCCATGATGGCACATTGGACGCCCGAGTTCTGCATGCGAGCCATCGCCTTTCCCCCTGGATGACAGAGTCAGGCTTAGGTGACTTCGGAGCGTCCAAATGTCTCCAATTCTTCCCGGTAGCTGGGTTCTTTCTTCCAGCTGGGCCGAAAGACTCCCTTCCCTTCACGGTTGAGACACCAAAGGTATGAACACCCAGGATGTACCTAGTTCCCTGGCAGTATTCCAGTGCAACACAGGTGGCGTCACAAAGGGGTGCCACGTGAACGCACGACTGGCTGCAACTGCGTCCCTGGGGCGGTTTTAAAGCTGTGGAAAGCAAGCTGTGCCAGCAAGAAACCAGTTCATTGCCCTTCCACCTGCATAGAAGGAGGGGATCCCGAGGGTCTGGCTCCCGCTCTGTTCCTTGCAAGCCACACAAGGGAGTCACAGGACAGACGTTCTCTCTCGGAAATGATTTCATACACGACTGACTTGAGCCTGTGAAAAGCATGCAGGAGTTAGTTGCAGCACTCGATCGACTCAGTGTTTCTTGGGCAGGCTGCACACCACATTTGCTGATGAGCACCTCTGGGGCTGCCCCTGTGGCTTGTGCTCACCTTTTCTTCGCACTCTAAGTAGGGAGGCTCGTGGGAGGAGCCCCCAGCAAGCACCGGAGACCTCAAGGCTTCTTCCCGGAAACCTCACTCTTCTTCACTGAGGCACCCCTGGAAGGGAATAAAAGCCGCGCAACATGAGTGTTTTCCAAGCAGCCTGGGCGCCTCCACTATCTACCTTGGGAATGGGTAGTACTGCCTTTCCCAGGCTTCCCTTGTGCCTAGTGGATCCCAGTGCACCTTTACATCCCTTTTCTGACCAGCGACTGGAGACGCTTAGAACACACTTCACCCTTCCACGATGACCCTTTTGGACTCGCGTGCTCTCAGTGGGGCGCATTGCATAATCTTCTAGACGCCCACCTTAGGCCCTGGTGTGTTGGATGTTCCACGGCCTAGCCTGGCTCAGGGTATATCCCTGCTTACTTTTGTGTGGGACCCGTAGCCAAGGTTCCGCTTCCACCACGGAGATGTCGGGCCTGAGCTTCGCGGATGGATTGGAAGCCCGGTGGCTTTTGGCCGTGCAGCTCAGCTATCCGCACTTGAAAGGAAGCCCTCCTAGACCCGTCTTCCTGAGGTTGTAGGAAAGGTGAGGAACGCTACCCATCCAAAGTAGAAAGCCGCTCCTGGCTCTTCAAACTGCAAAGAGAGGGCTGTTCCCCGAGCTCTTTTTCCCTCGATGGTGCTCAGCAGGCTTCTGGTGTACAGCGTATTCCAAGGCGAGGCGTGATCTACGCACGGTCCTAAGCCATGTGAGGCACACTAGACCTAAAGCAGTCCATTGACTAAGGCTTCCAGGACACTGCTGCACCCCCAATTTGGGAGTTGGGAAGAAGTGCACCTCACCTCGAGACCAGAGGTTTACGTACTCTTGGCCCTCTACCTACTGAATGCTGTGGGATGAGCTCGCGGTCAAGAATGGCAGGCACCTGGTCTCGTTCCGGAAAACTCACTGTCCCTCACAGAGGCATTTGTGGAGTGAAGCCGAATGGGCAGCGTGTTTTTCAGGCAGCTTGGAAGCAGCAACCAAGTCACTTTCTGAAAGGGGAAAAGCGGCTTTTCCCGACATTTTCTCTAATTGCCAACATGACCCCACAGCGCCTTTACCGGCACTCTCTGACTGATTACTGGAGACTGTGGGAACACACTGGGCCCTTCCATGATGACCCATTGGACACCTGGGTACTGCAGGCGGTGCAGAGCCTTACGCCTGGAATCACCTAGTCAGGTCTAGGGGACTTAGGAACGCCCAATGCTTCCCATTGTTACCGGTATTTCTGTACGTTTTCTTACGCTGGGCCAAACGTCTGCCTTCCCTTCCTGGTGGGGATTAAACAGGTATGAGTACCCAGGATGCATCTTAGTCTCAGGGACTGTGTCAGTGCAACTCCTTGGCCTTTACAAAGGCAGAGCCGTGCTGAACGGAAGACGGGCTACAGCTGTGTCCCCTGGGCTGCGGTAAAGCTGTAGGAAAAGAGCTACGCCAAGAAAGAACACCCTTCCTCTCCCTTCCCTCTGCATAGAAAGAGTGGATCCCTACTTGCTCTTTCACTCTTTGTTACTTAAAAGACACACTAGGAACTCACGGGACACACATCCGCTCTCGGAAATGAAATCCAGCGCGACTGTCTCCAGCCTGCAGAAACCATATAGGACTGGCAGCACAGGATCGACTCAGTGTTTATTGAGGCGGCTCACACCAAACTTTGCTGACGGGGAAGCTCTGGGGCTTCAGTTGAGGCTTGGGGTCACGTTCTCTTCCCACTCGAGGTGGGGGCGGGGCGGGGGGTCGGATGAACTCCTAGCATGCAATGGCGGCCTCAGGGCCTCTTACGAGCAAGCTCACTTTTCTTCACGGAGGCATTCCTAGGCGTGACTTCCAGATGTGCACGATGAGTGTTTTTTCAGGCAGCCCAGAGGCCTCCACTCTCCAGATTTGAAATGGGGACATAGAGCCTTTCGCAGTCTTACCGTTTGCCTAGTGGACCACACTGCTCCTTTTCCTCTCTTTACTGAGCAGCTTCAGCAGCCGCTTTGAACACACTTCACCCTTCCACGAAGACCCTTTTGGCCGTGGCGTCTTCTGCGTGTGGTGCGTTGCATGATCGTCTGAATGCCCTCGGTCGGCTTAGATGTCTCTGGAGGTTCCAAGGGCATAGCAATGCCCAGCGTGTATCTCTGCTTACTTGTGGGTGGGAGCTGCAACCAAGTTTCTGCTTCCGTTACTGAGACGTCGGGCGTGAGCTCCCCAAATGAAGGGAAGCCCGCTGGTTTTCTGCAGTGTGGCTCAGGTAGCCTCACTCTGCCAGACCCGCATGGAAAGAAAGCCTCCCTGCCAACGACTTCCTGAGCTTGTATGAAAGCTGCAGAATGCTAGCCATCCAAAGGAGTAACCCGATCCTGGCTCTTGCAGCTGCACACAAAGGCTTGTACCCAGAGGTGCTTTTCCCTTCATGGTGCTCACAAGGCTTTTGGGATACAGTGTACCACCACAAAGAAGGGCACCCGCGAGACTTCGGGGCCACGAGAGGCATGCGAGAGCTAAAGCAGTCCTGTGACTTAGCTTTCCAGCACACGGAGGCACCCCTGTCTCTGGTGATGGGGAAAAGTCCACCTTCCTTCGAAACAAGAGGTCACTTTTGATGGTATTGTAGCTGCAGATGGCAGTGGGATGAGCCCACAGGAATGAGTGGCAAGCACCTGGTTTCTTTTGGGAGAACTAAGTGTTCCTGATAGAGGCTTTTGTGGGATGAAGGAACGTGGGCAACGCGTTTTCCAGGCAGCTGGTGCAGCAACCAAGTCCCTTTCCTAAAGGGGAAAAGCACGTTTTCCCGACATGTTCGACTTACCAACTTGAGCCCACGGCGCCTTTACCAGCACTCTCTCACTGACGTACTGGGGGCTTTGGGGACACACTGGGCCCTTCCATGATGGCACATTGGACGCCCGAGTTCTGCATGCGAGCCATCGCCTTTCCCCCTGGATGACAGAGTCAGGCTTAGGTGACTTCGGAGCGTCCAAATGTCTCCAATTCTTCCCGGTAGCTGGGTTCTTTCTTCCAGCTGGGCCGAAAGACTCCCTTCCCTTCACGGTTGAGACACCAAAGGTATGAACACCCAGGATGTACCTAGTTCCCTGGCAGTATTCCAGTGCAACACAGGTGGCGTCACAAAGGGGTGCCACGTGAACGCACGACTGGCTGCAACTGCGTCCCTGGGGCGGTTTTAAAGCTGTGGAAAGCAAGCTGTGCCAGCAAGAAACCAGTTCATTGCCCTTCCACCTGCATAGAAGGAGGGGATCCCGAGGGTCTGGCTCCCGCTCTGTTCCTTGCAAGCCACACAAGGGAGTCACAGGACAGACGTTCTCTCTCGGAAATGATTTCATACACGACTGACTTGAGCCTGTGAAAAGCATGCAGGAGTTAGTTGCAGCACTCGATCGACTCAGTGTTTCTTGGGCAGGCTGCACACCACATTTGCTGATGAGCACCTCTGGGGCTGCCCCTGTGGCTTGTGCTCACCTTTTCTTCGCACTCTAAGTAGGGAGGCTCGTGGGAGGAGCCCCCAGCAAGCACCGGAGACCTCAAGGCTTCTTCCCGGAAACCTCACTCTTCTTCACTGAGGCACCCCTGGAAGGGAATAAAAGCCGCGCAACATGAGTGTTTTCCAAGCAGCCTGGGCGCCTCCACTATCTACCTTGGGAATGGGTAGTACTGCCTTTCCCAGGCTTCCCTTGTGCCTAGTGGATCCCAGTGCACCTTTACATCCCTTTTCTGACCAGCGACTGGAGACGCTTAGAACACACTTCACCCTTCCACGATGACCCTTTTGGACTCGCGTGCTCTCAGTGGGGCGCATTGCATAATCTTCTAGACGCCCACCTTAGGCCCTGGTGTGTTGGATGTTCCACGGCCTAGCCTGGCTCAGGGTATATCCCTGCTTACTTTTGTGTGGGACCCGTAGCCAAGGTTCCGCTTCCACCACGGAGATGTCGGGCCTGAGCTTCGCGGATGGATTGGAAGCCCGGTGGCTTTTGGCCGTGCAGCTCAGCTATCCGCACTTGAAAGGAAGCCCTCCTAGACCCGTCTTCCTGAGGTTGTAGGAAAGGTGAGGAACGCTACCCATCCAAAGTAGAAAGCCGCTCCTGGCTCTTCAAACTGCAAAGAGAGGGCTGTTCCCCGAGCTCTTTTTCCCTCGATGGTGCTCAGCAGGCTTCTGGTGTACAGCGTATTCCAAGGCGAGGCGTGATCTACGCACGGTCCTAAGCCATGTGAGGCACACTAGACCTAAAGCAGTCCATTGACTAAGGCTTCCAGGACACTGCTGCACCCCCAATTTGGGAGTTGGGAAGAAGTGCACCTCACCTCGAGACCAGAGGTTTACGTACTCTTGGCCCTCTACCTACTGAATGCTGTGGGATGAGCTCGCGGTCAAGAATGGCAGGCACCTGGTCTCGTTCCGGAAAACTCACTGTCCCTCACAGAGGCATTTGTGGAGTGAAGCCGAATGGGCAGCGTGTTTTTCAGGCAGCTTGGAAGCAGCAACCAAGTCACTTTCTGAAAGGGGAAAAGCGGCTTTTCCCGACATTTTCTCTAATTGCCAACATGACCCCACAGCGCCTTTACCGGCACTCTCTGACTGATTACTGGAGACTGTGGGAACACACTGGGCCCTTCCATGATGACCCATTGGACACCTGGGTACTGCAGGCGGTGCAGAGCCTTACGCCTGGAATCACCTAGTCAGGTCTAGGGGACTTAGGAACGCCCAATGCTTCCCATTGTTACCGGTATTTCTGTACGTTTTCTTACGCTGGGCCAAACGTCTGCCTTCCCTTCCTGGTGGGGATTAAACAGGTATGAGTACCCAGGATGCATCTTAGTCTCAGGGACTGTGTCAGTGCAACTCCTTGGCCTTTACAAAGGCAGAGCCGTGCTGAACGGAAGACGGGCTACAGCTGTGTCCCCTGGGCTGCGGTAAAGCTGTAGGAAAAGAGCTACGCCAAGAAAGAACACCCTTCCTCTCCCTTCCCTCTGCATAGAAAGAGTGGATCCCTACTTGCTCTTTCACTCTTTGTTACTTAAAAGACACACTAGGAACTCACGGGACACACATCCGCTCTCGGAAATGAAATCCAGCGCGACTGTCTCCAGCCTGCAGAAACCATATAGGACTGGCAGCACAGGATCGACTCAGTGTTTACTGAGGCGGCTCACACCAAACTTTGCTGACGGGGAAGCTCTGGGGCTTCAGTTGAGGCTTGGGGTCACGTTCTCTTCCCACTCGAGGTGGGGGCGGGGCGGGGGGTCGGATGAACTCCTAGCATGCAATGGCGGCCTCAGGGCCTCTTACGAGCAAGCTCACTTTTCTTCACGGAGGCATTCCTAGGCGTGACTTCCAGATGTGCACGATGAGTGTTTTTTCAGGCAGCCCAGAGGCCTCCACTCTCCAGATTTGAAATGGGGACATAGAGCCTTTCGCAGTCTTACCGTTTGCCTAGTGGACCACACTGCTCCTTTTCCTCTCTTTACTGAGCAGCTTCAGCAGCCGCTTTGAACACACTTCACCCTTCCACGAAGACCCTTTTGGCCGTGGCGTCTTCTGCGTGTGGTGCGTTGCATGATCGTCTGAATGCCCTCGGTCGGCTTAGATGTCTCTGGAGGTTCCAAGGGCATAGCAATGCCCAGCGTGTATCTCTGCTTACTTGTGGGTGGGAGCTGCAACCAAGTTTCTGCTTCCGTTACTGAGACGTCGGGCGTGAGCTCCCCAAATGAAGGGAAGCCCGCTGGTTTTCTGCAGTGTGGCTCAGGTAGCCTCACTCTGCCAGACCCGCATGGAAAGAAAGCCTCCCTGCCAACGACTTCCTGAGCTTGTATGAAAGCTGCAGAATGCTAGCCATCCAAAGGAGTAACCCGATCCTGGCTCTTGCAGCTGCACACAAAGGCTTGTACCCAGAGGTGCTTTTCCCTTCATGGTGCTCACAAGGCTTTTGGGATACAGTGTACCACCACAAAGAAGGGCACCCGCGAGACTTCGGGGCCACGAGAGGCATGCGAGAGCTAAAGCAGTCCTGTGACTTAGCTTTCCAGCACACGGAGGCACCCCTGTCTCTGGTGATGGGGAAAAGTCCACCTTCCTTCGAAACAAGAGGTCACTTTTGATGGTATTGTAGCTGCAGATGGCAGTGGGATGAGCCCACAGGGATGAGTGGCAAGCACCTGGTTTCTTTTGGGAGAACTAAGTGTTCCTGATAGAGGCTTTTGTGGGATGAAGGAACGTGGGCAACGCGTTTTCCAGGCAGCTGGTGCAGCAACCAAGTCCCTTTCCTAAAGGGGAAAAGCACGTTTTCCCGACATGTTCGACTTACCAACTTGAGCCCACGGCGCCTTTACCAGCACTCTCTCACTGACGTACTGGGGGCTTTGGGGACACACTGGGCCCTTCCATGATGGCACATTGGACGCCCGAGTTCTGCATGCGAGCCATCGCCTTTCCCCCTGGATGACAGAGTCAGGCTTAGGTGACTTCGGAGCGTCCAAATGTCTCCAATTCTTCCCGGTAGCTGGGTTCTTTCTTCCAGCTGGGCCGAAAGACTCCCTTCCCTTCACGGTTGAGACACCAAAGGTATGAACACCCAGGATGTACCTAGTTCCCTGGCAGTATTCCAGTGCAACACAGGTGGCGTCACAAAGGGGTGCCACGTGAACGCACGACTGGCTGCAACTGCGTCCCTGGGGCGGTTTTAAAGCTGTGGAAAGCAAGCTGTGCCAGCAAGAAACCAGTTCATTGCCCTTCCACCTGCATAGAAGGAGGGGATCCCGAGGGTCTGGCTCCCGCTCTGTTCCTTGCAAGCCACACAAGGGAGTCACAGGACAGACGTTCTCTCTCGGAAATGATTTCATACACGACTGACTTGAGCCTGTGAAAAGCATGCAGGAGTTAGTTGCAGCACTCGATCGACTCAGTGTTTCTTGGGCAGGCTGCACACCACATTTGCTGATGAGCACCTCTGGGGCTGCCCCTGTGGCTTGTGCTCACCTTTTCTTCGCACTCTAAGTAGGGAGGCTCGTGGGAGGAGCCCCCAGCAAGCACCGGAGACCTCAAGGCTTCTTCCCGGAAACCTCACTCTTCTTCACTGAGGCACCCCTGGAAGGGAATAAAAGCCGCGCAACATGAGTGTTTTCCAAGCAGCCTGGGCGCCTCCACTATCTACCTTGGGAATGGGTAGTACTGCCTTTCCCAGGCTTCCCTTGTGCCTAGTGGATCGCAGTGCACCTTTACATCCCTTTTCTGACCAGCGACTGGAGACGCTTAGAACACACTTCACCCTTCCACGATGACCCTTTTGGACTCGCGTGCTCTCAGTGGGGCGCATTGCATAATCTTCTAGACGCCCACCTTAGGCCCTGGTGTGTTGGATGTTCCACGGCCTAGCCTGGCTCAGGGTATATCCCTGCTTACTTTTGTGTGGGACCCGTAGCCAAGGTTCCGCTTCCACCACGGAGATGTCGGGCCTGAGCTTCGCGGATGGATTGGAAGCCCGGTGGCTTTTGGCCGTGCAGCTCAGCTATCCGCACTTGAAAGGAAGCCCTCCTAGACCCGTCTTCCTGAGGTTGTAGGAAAGGTGAGGAACGCTACCCATCCAAAGTAGAAAGCCGCTCCTGGCTCTTCAAACTGCAAAGAGAGGGCTGTTCCCCGAGCTCTTTTTCCCTCGATGGTGCTCAGCAGGCTTCTGGTGTACAGCGTATTCCAAGGCGAGGCGTGATCTACGCACGGTCCTAAGCCATGTGAGGCACACTAGACCTAAAGCAGTCCATTGACTAAGGCTTCCAGGACACTGCTGCACCCCCAATTTGGGAGTTGGGAAGAAGTGCACCTCACCTCGAGACCAGAGGTTTACGTACTCTTGGCCCTCTACCTACTGAATGCTGTGGGATGAGCTCGCGGTCAAGAATGGCAGGCACCTGGTCTCGTTCCGGAAAACTCACTGTCCCTCACAGAGGCATTTGTGGAGTGAAGCCGAATGGGCAGCGTGTTTTTCAGGCAGCTTGGAAGCAGCAACCAAGTCACTTTCTGAAAGGGGAAAAGCGGCTTTTCCCGACATTTTCTCTAATTGCCAACATGACCCCACAGCGCCTTTACCGGCACTCTCTGACTGATTACTGGAGACTGTGGGAACACACTGGGCCCTTCCATGATGACCCATTGGACACCTGGGTACTGCAGGCGGTGCAGAGCCTTACGCCTGGAATCACCTAGTCAGGTCTAGGGGACTTAGGAACGCCCAATGCTTCCCATTGTTACCGGTATTTCTGTACGTTTTCTTACGCTGGGCCAAACGTCTGCCTTCCCTTCCTGGTGGGGATTAAACAGGTATGAGTACCCAGGATGCATCTTAGTCTCAGGGACTGTGTCAGTGCAACTCCTTGGCCTTTACAAAGGCAGAGCCGTGCTGAACGGAAGACGGGCTACAGCTGTGTCCCCTGGGCTGCGGTAAAGCTGTAGGAAAAGAGCTACGCCAAGAAAGAACACCCTTCCTCTCCCTTCCCTCTGCATAGAAAGAGTGGATCCCTACTTGCTCTTTCACTCTTTGTTACTTAAAAGACACACTAGGAACTCACGGGACACACATCCGCTCTCGGAAATGAAATCCAGCGCGACTGTCTCCAGCCTGCAGAAACCATATAGGACTGGCAGCACAGGATCGACTCAGTGTTTACTGAGGCGGCTCACACCAAACTTTGCTGACGGGGAAGCTCTGGGGCTTCAGTTGAGGCTTGGGGTCACGTTCTCTTCCCACTCGAGGTGGGGGCGGGGCGGGGGGTCGGATGAACTCCTAGCATGCAATGGCGGCCTCAGGGCCTCTTACGAGCAAGCTCACTTTTCTTCACGGAGGCATTCCTAGGCGTGACTTCCAGATGTGCACGATGAGTGTTTTTTCAGGCAGCCCAGAGGCCTCCACTCTCCAGATTTGAAATGGGGACATAGAGCCTTTCGCAGTCTTACCGTTTGCCTAGTGGACCACACTGCTCCTTTTCCTCTCTTTACTGAGCAGCTTCAGCAGCCGCTTTGAACACACTTCACCCTTCCACGAAGACCCTTTTGGCCGTGGCGTCTTCTGCGTGTGGTGCGTTGCATGATCGTCTGAATGCCCTCGGTCGGCTTAGATGTCTCTGGAGGTTCCAAGGGCATAGCAATGCCCAGCGTGTATCTCTGCTTACTTGTGGGTGGGAGCTGCAACCAAGTTTCTGCTTCCGTTACTGAGACGTCGGGCGTGAGCTCCCCAAATGAAGGGAAGCCCGCTGGTTTTCTGCAGTGTGGCTCAGGTAGCCTCACTCTGCCAGACCCGCATGGAAAGAAAGCCTCCCTGCCAACGACTTCCTGAGCTTGTATGAAAGCTGCAGAATGCTAGCCATCCAAAGGAGTAACCCGATCCTGGCTCTTGCAGCTGCACACAAAGGCTTGTACCCAGAGGTGCTTTTCCCTTCATGGTGCTCACAAGGCTTTTGGGATACAGTGTACCACCACAAAGAAGGGCACCCGCGAGACTTCGGGGCCACGAGAGGCATGCGAGAGCTAAAGCAGTCCTGTGACTTAGCTTTCCAGCACACGGAGGCACCCCTGTCTCTGGTGATGGGGAAAAGTCCACCTTCCTTCGAAACAAGAGGTCACTTTTGATGGTATTGTAGCTGCAGATGGCAGTGGGATGAGCCCACAGGAATGAGTGGCAAGCACCTGGTTTCTTTTGGGAGAACTAAGTGTTCCTGATAGAGGCTTTTGTGGGATGAAGGAACGTGGGCAACGCGTTTTCCAGGCAGCTGGTGCAGCAACCAAGTCCCTTTCCTAAAGGGGAAAAGCACGTTTTCCCGACATGTTCGACTTACCAACTTGAGCCCACGGCGCCTTTACCAGCACTCTCTCACTGACGTACTGGGGGCTTTGGGGACACACTGGGCCCTTCCATGATGGCACATTGGACGCCCGAGTTCTGCATGCGAGCCATCGCCTTTCCCCCTGGATGACAGAGTCAGGCTTAGGTGACTTCGGAGCGTCCAAATGTCTCCAATTCTTCCCGGTAGCTGGGTTCTTTCTTCCAGCTGGGCCGAAAGACTCCCTTCCCTTCACGGTTGAGACACCAAAGGTATGAACACCCAGGATGTACCTAGTTCCCTGGCAGTATTCCAGTGCAACACAGGTGGCGTCACAAAGGGGTGCCACGTGAACGCACGACTGGCTGCAACTGCGTCCCTGGGGCGGTTTTAAAGCTGTGGAAAGCAAGCTGTGCCAGCAAGAAACCAGTTCATTGCCCTTCCACCTGCATAGAAGGAGGGGATCCCGAGGGTCTGGCTCCCGCTCTGTTCCTTGCAAGCCACACAAGGGAGTCACAGGACAGACGTTCTCTCTCGGAAATGATTTCATACACGACTGACTTGAGCCTGTGAAAAGCATGCAGGAGTTAGTTGCAGCACTCGATCGACTCAGTGTTTCTTGGGCAGGCTGCACACCACATTTGCTGATGAGCACCTCTGGGGCTGCCCCTGTGGCTTGTGCTCACCTTTTCTTCGCACTCTAAGTAGGGAGGCTCGTGGGAGGAGCCCCCAGCAAGCACCGGAGACCTCAAGGCTTCTTCCCGGAAACCTCACTCTTCTTCACTGAGGCACCCCTGGAAGGGAATAAAAGCCGCGCAACATGAGTGTTTTCCAAGCAGCCTGGGCGCCTCCACTATCTACCTTGGGAATGGGTAGTACTGCCTTTCCCAGGCTTCCCTTGTGCCTAGTGGATCGCAGTGCACCTTTACATCCCTTTTCTGACCAGCGACTGGAGACGCTTAGAACACACTTCACCCTTCCACGATGACCCTTTTGGACTCGCGTGCTCTCAGTGGGGCGCATTGCATAATCTTCTAGACGCCCACCTTAGGCCCTGGTGTGTTGGATGTTCCACGGCCTAGCCTGGCTCAGGGTATATCCCTGCTTACTTTTGTGTGGGACCCGTAGCCAAGGTTCCGCTTCCACCACGGAGATGTCGGGCCTGAGCTTCGCGGATGGATTGGAAGCCCGGTGGCTTTTGGCCGTGCAGCTCAGCTATCCGCACTTGAAAGGAAGCCCTCCTAGACCCGTCTTCCTGAGGTTGTAGGAAAGGTGAGGAACGCTACCCATCCAAAGTAGAAAGCCGCTCCTGGCTCTTCAAACTGCAAAGAGAGGGCTGTTCCCCGAGCTCTTTTTCCCTCGATGGTGCTCAGCAGGCTTCTGGTGTACAGCGTATTCCAAGGCGAGGCGTGATCTACGCACGGTCCTAAGCCATGTGAGGCACACTAGACCTAAAGCAGTCCATTGACTAAGGCTTCCAGGACACTGCTGCACCCCCAATTTGGGAGTTGGGAAGAAGTGCACCTCACCTCGAGACCAGAGGTTTACGTACTCTTGGCCCTCTACCTACTGAATGCTGTGGGATGAGCTCGCGGTCAAGAATGGCAGGCACCTGGTCTCGTTCCGGAAAACTCACTGTCCCTCACAGAGGCATTTGTGGAGTGAAGCCGAATGGGCAGCGTGCTTTTCAGGCAGCTTGGAAGCAGCAACCAAGTCACTTTCTGAAAGGGGAAAAGCGGCTTTTCCCGACATTTTCTCTAATTGCCAACATGACCCCACAGCGCCTTTACCGGCACTCTCTGACTGATTACTGGAGACTGTGGGAACACACTGGGCCCTTCCATGATGACCCATTGGACACCTGGGTACTGCAGGCGGTGCAGAGCCTTACGCCTGGAATCACCTAGTCAGGTCTAGGGGACTTAGGAACGCCCAATGCTTCCCATTGTTACCGGTATTTCTGTACGTTTTCTTACGCTGGGCCAAACGTCTGCCTTCCCTTCCTGGTGGGGATTAAACAGGTATGAGTACCCAGGATGCATCTTAGTCTCAGGGACTGTGTCAGTGCAACTCCTTGGCCTTTACAAAGGCAGAGCCGTGCTGAACGGAAGACGGGCTACAGCTGTGTCCCCTGGGCTGCGGTAAAGCTGTAGGAAAAGAGCTACGCCAAGAAAGAACACCCTTCCTCTCCCTTCCCTCTGCATAGAAAGAGTGGATCCCTACTTGCTCTTTCACTCTTTGTTACTTAAAAGACACACTAGGAACTCACGGGACACACATCCGCTCTCGGAAATGAAATCCAGCGCGACTGTCTCCAGCCTGCAGAAACCATATAGGACTGGCAGCACAGGATCGACTCAGTGTTTACTGAGGCGGCTCACACCAAACTTTGCTGACGGGGAAGCTCTGGGGCTTCAGTTGAGGCTTGGGGTCACGTTCTCTTCCCACTCGAGGTGGGGGCGGGGCGGGGGGTCGGATGAACTCCTAGCATGCAATGGCGGCCTCAGGGCCTCTTACGAGCAAGCTCACTTTTCTTCACGGAGGCATTCCTAGGCGTGACTTCCAGATGTGCACGATGAGTGTTTTTTCAGGCAGCCCAGAGGCCTCCACTCTCGAGATTTGAAATGGGGACATAGAGCCTTTCGCAGTCTTACCGTTTGCCTAGTGGACCACACTGCTCCTTTTCCTCTCTTTACTGAGCAGCTTCAGCAGCCGCTTTGAACACACTTCACCCTTCCACGAAGACCCTTTTGGCCGTGGCGTCTTCTGCGTGTGGTGCGTTGCATGATCGTCTGAATGCCCTCGGTCGGCTTAGATGTCTCTGGAGGTTCCAAGGGCATAGCAATGCCCAGCGTGTATCTCTGCTTACTTGTGGGTGGGAGCTGCAACCAAGTTTCTGCTTCCGTTACTGAGACGTCGGGCGTGAGCTCCCCAAATGAAGGGAAGCCCGCTGGTTTTCTGCAGTGTGGCTCAGGTAGCCTCACTCTGCCAGACCCGCATGGAAAGAAAGCCTCCCTGCCAACGACTTCCTGAGCTTGTATGAAAGCTGCAGAATGCTAGCCATCCAAAGGAGTAACCCGATCCTGGCTCTTGCAGCTGCACACAAAGGCTTGTACCCAGAGGTGCTTTTCCCTTCATGGTGCTCACAAGGCTTTTGGGATACAGTGTACCACCACAAAGAAGGGCACCCGCGAGACTTCGGGGCCACGAGAGGCATGCGAGAGCTAAAGCAGTCCTGTGACTTAGCTTTCCAGCACACGGAGGCACCCCTGTCTCTGGTGATGGGGAAAAGTCCACCTTCCTTCGAAACAAGAGGTCACTTTTGATGGTATTGTAGCTGCAGATGGCAGTGGGATGAGCCCACAGGAATGAGTGGCAAGCACCTGGTTTCTTTTGGGAGAACTAAGTGTTCCTGATAGAGGCTTTTGTGGGATGAAGGAACGTGGGCAACGCGTTTTCCAGGCAGCTGGTGCAGCAACCAAGTCCCTTTCCTAAAGGGGAAAAGCACGTTTTCCCGACATGTTCGACTTACCAACTTGAGCCCACGGCGCCTTTACCAGCACTCTCTCACTGACGTACTGGGGGCTTTGGGGACACACTGGGCCCTTCCATGATGGCACATTGGACGCCCGAGTTCTGCATGCGAGCCATCGCCTTTCCCCCTGGATGACAGAGTCAGGCTTAGGTGACTTCGGAGCGTCCAAATGTCTCCAATTCTTCCCGGTAGCTGGGTTCTTTCTTCCAGCTGGGCCGAAAGACTCCCTTCCCTTCACGGTTGAGACACCAAAGGTATGAACACCCAGGATGTACCTAGTTCCCTGGCAGTATTCCAGTGCAACACAGGTGGCGTCACAAAGGGGTGCCACGTGAACGCACGACTGGCTGCAACTGCGTCCCTGGGGCGGTTTTAAAGCTGTGGAAAGCAAGCTGTGCCAGCAAGAAACCAGTTCATTGCCCTTCCACCTGCATAGAAGGAGGGGATCCCGAGGGTCTGGCTCCCGCTCTGTTCCTTGCAAGCCACACAAGGGAGTCACAGGACAGACGTTCTCTCTCGGAAATGATTTCATACACGACTGACTTGAGCCTGTGAAAAGCATGCAGGAGTTAGTTGCAGCACTCGATCGACTCAGTGTTTCTTGGGCAGGCTGCACACCACATTTGCTGATGAGCACCTCTGGGGCTGCCCCTGTGGCTTGTGCTCACCTTTTCTTCGCACTCTAAGTAGGGAGGCTCGTGGGAGGAGCCCCCAGCAAGCACCGGAGACCTCAAGGCTTCTTCCCGGAAACCTCACTCTTCTTCACTGAGGCACCCCTGGAAGGGAATAAAAGCCGCGCAACATGAGTGTTTTCCAAGCAGCCTGGGCGCCTCCACTATCTACCTTGGGAATGGGTAGTACTGCCTTTCCCAGGCTTCCCTTGTGCCTAGTGGATCGCAGTGCACCTTTACATCCCTTTTCTGACCAGCGACTGGAGACGCTTAGAACACACTTCACCCTTCCACGATGACCCTTTTGGACTCGCGTGCTCTCAGTGGGGCGCATTGCATAATCTTCTAGACGCCCACCTTAGGCCCTGGTGTGTTGGATGTTCCACGGCCTAGCCTGGCTCAGGGTATATCCCTGCTTACTTTTGTGTGGGACCCGTAGCCAAGGTTCCGCTTCCACCACGGAGATGTCGGGCCTGAGCTTCGCGGATGGATTGGAAGCCCGGTGGCTTTTGGCCGTGCAGCTCAGCTATCCGCACTTGAAAGGAAGCCCTCCTAGACCCGTCTTCCTGAGGTTGTAGGAAAGGTGAGGAACGCTACCCATCCAAAGTAGAAAGCCGCTCCTGGCTCTTCAAACTGCAAAGAGAGGGCTGTTCCCCGAGCTCTTTTTCCCTCGATGGTGCTCAGCAGGCTTCTGGTGTACAGCGTATTCCAAGGCGAGGCGTGATCTACGCACGGTCCTAAGCCATGTGAGGCACACTAGACCTAAAGCAGTCCATTGACTAAGGCTTCCAGGACACTGCTGCACCCCCAATTTGGGAGTTGGGAAGAAGTGCACCTCACCTCGAGACCAGAGGTTTACGTACTCTTGGCCCTCTACCTACTGAATGCTGTGGGATGAGCTCGCGGTCAAGAATGGCAGGCACCTGGTCTCGTTCCGGAAAACTCACTGTCCCTCACAGAGGCATTTGTGGAGTGAAGCCGAATGGGCAGCGTGCTTTTCAGGCAGCTTGGAAGCAGCAACCAAGTCACTTTCTGAAAGGGGAAAAGCGGCTTTTCCCGACATTTTCTCTAATTGCCAACATGACCCCACAGCGCCTTTACCGGCACTCTCTGACTGATTACTGGAGACTGTGGGAACACACTGGGCCCTTCCATGATGACCCATTGGACACCTGGGTACTGCAGGCGGTGCAGAGCCTTACGCCTGGAATCACCTAGTCAGGTCTAGGGGACTTAGGAACGCCCAATGCTTCCCATTGTTACCGGTATTTCTGTACGTTTTCTTACGCTGGGCCAAACGTCTGCCTTCCCTTCCTGGTGGGGATTAAACAGGTATGAGTACCCAGGATGCATCTTAGTCTCAGGGACTGTGTCAGTGCAACTCCTTGGCCTTTACAAAGGCAGAGCCGTGCTGAACGGAAGACGGGCTACAGCTGTGTCCCCTGGGCTGCGGTAAAGCTGTAGGAAAAGAGCTACGCCAAGAAAGAACACCCTTCCTCTCCCTTCCCTCTGCATAGAAAGAGTGGATCCCTACTTGCTCTTTCACTCTTTGTTACTTAAAAGACACACTAGGAACTCACGGGACACACATCCGCTCTCGGAAATGAAATCCAGCGCGACTGTCTCCAGCCTGCAGAAACCATATAGGACTGGCAGCACAGGATCGACTCAGTGTTTACTGAGGCGGCTCACACCAAACTTTGCTGACGGGGAAGCTCTGGGGCTTCAGTTGAGGCTTGGGGTCACGTTCTCTTCCCACTCGAGGTGGGGGCGGGGCGGGGGGTCGGATGAACTCCTAGCATGCAATGGCGGCCTCAGGGCCTCTTACGAGCAAGCTCACTTTTCTTCACGGAGGCATTCCTAGGCGTGACTTCCAGATGTGCACGATGAGTGTTTTTTCAGGCAGCCCAGAGGCCTCCACTCTCGAGATTTGAAATGGGGACATAGAGCCTTTCGCAGTCTTACCGTTTGCCTAGTGGACCACACTGCTCCTTTTCCTCTCTTTACTGAGCAGCTTCAGCAGCCGCTTTGAACACACTTCACCCTTCCACGAAGACCCTTTTGGCCGTGGCGTCTTCTGCGTGTGGTGCGTTGCATGATCGTCTGAATGCCCTCGGTCGGCTTAGATGTCTCTGGAGGTTCCAAGGGCATAGCAATGCCCAGCGTGTATCTCTGCTTACTTGTGGGTGGGAGCTGCAACCAAGTTTCTGCTTCCGTTACTGAGACGTCGGGCGTGAGCTCCCCAAATGAAGGGAAGCCCGCTGGTTTTCTGCAGTGTGGCTCAGGTAGCCTCACTCTGCCAGACCCGCATGGAAAGAAAGCCTCCCTGCCAACGACTTCCTGAGCTTGTATGAAAGCTGCAGAATGCTAGCCATCCAAAGGAGTAACCCGATCCTGGCTCTTGCAGCTGCACACAAAGGCTTGTACCCAGAGGTGCTTTTCCCTTCATGGTGCTCACAAGGCTTTTGGGATACAGTGTACCACCACAAAGAAGGGCACCCGCGAGACTTCGGGGCCACGAGAGGCATGCGAGAGCTAAAGCAGTCCTGTGACTTAGCTTTCCAGCACACGGAGGCACCCCTGTCTCTGGTGATGGGGAAAAGTCCACCTTCCTTCGAAACAAGAGGTCACTTTTGATGGTATTGTAGCTGCAGATGGCAGTGGGATGAGCCCACAGGAATGAGTGGCAAGCACCTGGTTTCTTTTGGGAGAACTAAGTGTTCCTGATAGAGGCTTTTGTGGGATGAAGGAACGTGGGCAACGCGTTTTCCAGGCAGCTGGTGCAGCAACCAAGTCCCTTTCCTAAAGGGGAAAAGCACGTTTTCCCGACATGTTCGACTTACCAACTTGAGCCCACGGCGCCTTTACCAGCACTCTCTCACTGACGTACTGGGGGCTTTGGGGACACACTGGGCCCTTCCATGATGGCACATTGGACGCCCGAGTTCTGCATGCGAGCCATCGCCTTTCCCCCTGGATGACAGAGTCAGGCTTAGGTGACTTCGGAGCGTCCAAATGTCTCCAATTCTTCCCGGTAGCTGGGTTCTTTCTTCCAGCTGGGCCGAAAGACTCCCTTCCCTTCACGGTTGAGACACCAAAGGTATGAACACCCAGGATGTACCTAGTTCCCTGGCAGTATTCCAGTGCAACACAGGTGGCGTCACAAAGGGGTGCCACGTGAACGCACGACTGGCTGCAACTGCGTCCCTGGGGCGGTTTTAAAGCTGTGGAAAGCAAGCTGTGCCAGCAAGAAACCAGTTCATTGCCCTTCCACCTGCATAGAAGGAGGGGATCCCGAGGGTCTGGCTCCCGCTCTGTTCCTTGCAAGCCACACAAGGGAGTCACAGGACAGACGTTCTCTCTCGGAAATGATTTCATACACGACTGACTTGAGCCTGTGAAAAGCATGCAGGAGTTAGTTGCAGCACTCGATCGACTCAGTGTTTCTTGGGCAGGCTGCACACCACATTTGCTGATGAGCACCTCTGGGGCTGCCCCTGTGGCTTGTGCTCACCTTTTCTTCGCACTCTAAGTAGGGAGGCTCGTGGGAGGAGCCCCCAGCAAGCACCGGAGACCTCAAGGCTTCTTCCCGGAAACCTCACTCTTCTTCACTGAGGCACCCCTGGAAGGGAATAAAAGCCGCGCAACATGAGTGTTTTCCAAGCAGCCTGGGCGCCTCCACTATCTACCTTGGGAATGGGTAGTACTGCCTTTCCCAGGCTTCCCTTGTGCCTAGTGGATCGCAGTGCACCTTTACATCCCTTTTCTGACCAGCGACTGGAGACGCTTAGAACACACTTCACCCTTCCACGATGACCCTTTTGGACTCGCGTGCTCTCAGTGGGGCGCATTGCATAATCTTCTAGACGCCCACCTTAGGCCCTGGTGTGTTGGATGTTCCACGGCCTAGCCTGGCTCAGGGTATATCCCTGCTTACTTTTGTGTGGGACCCGTAGCCAAAGTTCCGCTTCCACCACGGAGATGTCGGGCCTGAGCTTCGCGGATGGATTGGAAGCCCGGTGGCTTTTGGCCGTGCAGCTCAGCTATCCGCACTTGAAAGGAAGCCCTCCTAGACCCGTCTTCCTGAGGTTGTAGGAAAGGTGAGGAACGCTACCCATCCAAAGTAGAAAGCCGCTCCTGGCTCTTCAAACTGCAAAGAGAGGGCTGTTCCCCGAGCTCTTTTTCCCTCGATGGTGCTCAGCAGGCTTCTGGTGTACAGCGTATTCCAAGGCGAGGCGTGATCTACGCACGGTCCTAAGCCATGTGAGGCACACTAGACCTAAAGCAGTCCATTGACTAAGGCTTCCAGGACACTGCTGCACCCCCAATTTGGGAGTTGGGAAGAAGTGCACCTCACCTCGAGACCAGAGGTTTACGTACTCTTGGCCCTCTACCTACTGAATGCTGTGGGATGAGCTCGCGGTCAAGAATGGCAGGCACCTGGTCTCGTTCCGGAAAACTCACTGTCCCTCACAGAGGCATTTGTGGAGTGAAGCCGAATGGGCAGCGTGTTTTTCAGGCAGCTTGGAAGCAGCAACCAAGTCACTTTCTGAAAGGGGAAAAGCGGCTTTTCCCGACATTTTCTCTAATTGCCAACATGACCCCACAGCGCCTTTACCGGCACTCTCTGACTGATTACTGGAGACTGTGGGAACACACTGGGCCCTTCCATGATGACCCATTGGACACCTGGGTACTGCAGGCGGTGCAGAGCCTTACGCCTGGAATCACCTAGTCAGGTCTAGGGGACTTAGGAACGCCCAATGCTTCCCATTGTTACCGGTATTTCTGTACGTTTTCTTACGCTGGGCCAAACGTCTGCCTTCCCTTCCTGGTGGGGATTAAACAGGTATGAGTACCCAGGATGCATCTTAGTCTCAGGGACTGTGTCAGTGCAACTCCTTGGCCTTTACAAAGGCAGAGCCGTGCTGAACGGAAGACGGGCTACAGCTGTGTCCCCTGGGCTGCGGTAAAGCTGTAGGAAAAGAGCTACGCCAAGAAAGAACACCCTTCCTCTCCCTTCCCTCTGCATAGAAAGAGTGGATCCCTACTTGCTCTTTCACTCTTTGTTACTTAAAAGACACACTAGGAACTCACGGGACACACATCCGCTCTCGGAAATGAAATCCAGCGCGACTGTCTCCAGCCTGCAGAAACCATATAGGACTGGCAGCACAGGATCGACTCAGTGTTTACTGAGGCGGCTCACACCAAACTTTGCTGACGGGGAAGCTCTGGGGCTTCAGTTGAGGCTTGGGGTCACGTTCTCTTCCCACTCGAGGTGGGGGCGGGGCGGGGGGTCGGATGAACTCCTAGCATGCAATGGCGGCCTCAGGGCCTCTTACGAGCAAGCTCACTTTTCTTCACGGAGGCATTCCTAGGCGTGACTTCCAGATGTGCACGATGAGTGTTTTTTCAGGCAGCCCAGAGGCCTCCACTCTCCAGATTTGAAATGGGGACATAGAGCCTTTCGCAGTCTTACCGTTTGCCTAGTGGACCACACTGCTCCTTTTCCTCTCTTTACTGAGCAGCTTCAGCAGCCGCTTTGAACACACTTCACCCTTCCACGAAGACCCTTTTGGCCGTGGCGTCTTCTGCGTGTGGTGCGTTGCATGATCGTCTGAATGCCCTCGGTCGGCTTAGATGTCTCTGGAGGTTCCAAGGGCATAGCAATGCCCAGCGTGTATCTCTGCTTACTTGTGGGTGGGAGCTGCAACCAAGTTTCTGCTTCCGTTACTGAGACGTCGGGCGTGAGCTCCCCAAATGAAGGGAAGCCCGCTGGTTTTCTGCAGTGTGGCTCAGGTAGCCTCACTCTGCCAGACCCGCATGGAAAGAAAGCCTCCCTGCCAACGACTTCCTGAGCTTGTATGAAAGCTGCAGAATGCTAGCCATCCAAAGGAGTAACCCGATCCTGGCTCTTGCAGCTGCACACAAAGGCTTGTACCCAGAGGTGCTTTTCCCTTCATGGTGCTCACAAGGCTTTTGGGATACAGTGTACCACCACAAAGAAGGGCACCCGCGAGACTTCGGGGCCACGAGAGGCATGCGAGAGCTAAAGCAGTCCTGTGACTTAGCTTTCCAGCACACGGAGGCACCCCTGTCTCTGGTGATGGGGAAAAGTCCACCTTCCTTCGAAACAAGAGGTCACTTTTGATGGTATTGTAGCTGCAGATGGCAGTGGGATGAGCCCACAGGAATGAGTGGCAAGCACCTGGTTTCTTTTGGGAGAACTAAGTGTTCCTGATAGAGGCTTTTGTGGGATGAAGGAACGTGGGCAACGCGTTTTCCAGGCAGCTGGTGCAGCAACCAAGTCCCTTTCCTAAAGGGGAAAAGCACGTTTTCCCGACATGTTCGACTTACCAACTTGAGCCCACGGCGCCTTTACCAGCACTCTCTCACTGACGTACTGGGGGCTTTGGGGACACACTGGGCCCTTCCATGATGGCACATTGGACGCCCGAGTTCTGCATGCGAGCCATCGCCTTTCCCCCTGGATGACAGAGTCAGGCTTAGGTGACTTCGGAGCGTCCAAATGTCTCCAATTCTTCCCGGTAGCTGGGTTCTTTCTTCCAGCTGGGCCGAAAGACTCCCTTCCCTTCACGGTTGAGACACCAAAGGTATGAACACCCAGGATGTACCTAGTTCCCTGGCAGTATTCCAGTGCAACACAGGTGGCGTCACAAAGGGGTGCCACGTGAACGCACGACTGGCTGCAACTGCGTCCCTGGGGCGGTTTTAAAGCTGTGGAAAGCAAGCTGTGCCAGCAAGAAACCAGTTCATTGCCCTTCCACCTGCATAGAAGGAGGGGATCCCGAGGGTCTGGCTCCCGCTCTGTTCCTTGCAAGCCACACAAGGGAGTCACAGGACAGACGTTCTCTCTCGGAAATGATTTCATACACGACTGACTTGAGCCTGTGAAAAGCATGCAGGAGTTAGTTGCAGCACTCGATCGACTCAGTGTTTCTTGGGCAGGCTGCACACCACATTTGCTGATGAGCACCTCTGGGGCTGCCCCTGTGGCTTGTGCTCACCTTTTCTTCGCACTCTAAGTAGGGAGGCTCGTGGGAGGAGCCCCCAGCAAGCACCGGAGACCTCAAGGCTTCTTCCCGGAAACCTCACTCTTCTTCACTGAGGCACCCCTGGAAGGGAATAAAAGCCGCGCAACATGAGTGTTTTCCAAGCAGCCTGGGCGCCTCCACTATCTACCTTGGGAATGGGTAGTACTGCCTTTCCCAGGCTTCCCTTGTGCCTAGTGGATCGCAGTGCACCTTTACATCCCTTTTCTGACCAGCGACTGGAGACGCTTAGAACACACTTCACCCTTCCACGATGACCCTTTTGGACTCGCGTGCTCTCAGTGGGGCGCATTGCATAATCTTCTAGACGCCCACCTTAGGCCCTGGTGTGTTGGATGTTCCACGGCCTAGCCTGGCTCAGGGTATATCCCTGCTTACTTTTGTGTGGGACCCGTAGCCAAGGTTCCGCTTCCACCACGGAGATGTCGGGCCTGAGCTTCGCGGATGGATTGGAAGCCCGGTGGCTTTTGGCCGTGCAGCTCAGCTATCCGCACTTGAAAGGAAGCCCTCCTAGACCCGTCTTCCTGAGGTTGTAGGAAAGGTGAGGAACGCTACCCATCCAAAGTAGAAAGCCGCTCCTGGCTCTTCAAACTGCAAAGAGAGGGCTGTTCCCCGAGCTCTTTTTCCCTCGATGGTGCTCAGCAGGCTTCTGGTGTACAGCGTATTCCAAGGCGAGGCGTGATCTACGCACGGTCCTAAGCCATGTGAGGCACACTAGACCTAAAGCAGTCCATTGACTAAGGCTTCCAGGACACTGCTGCACCCCCAATTTGGGAGTTGGGAAGAAGTGCACCTCACCTCGAGACCAGAGGTTTACGTACTCTTGGCCCTCTACCTACTGAATGCTGTGGGATGAGCTCGCGGTCAAGAATGGCAGGCACCTGGTCTCGTTCCGGAAAACTCACTGTCCCTCACAGAGGCATTTGTGGAGTGAAGCCGAATGGGCAGCGTGTTTTTCAGGCAGCTTGGAAGCAGCAACCAAGTCACTTTCTGAAAGGGGAAAAGCGGCTTTTCCCGACATTTTCTCTAATTGCCAACATGACCCCACAGCGCCTTTACCGGCACTCTCTGACTGATTACTGGAGACTGTGGGAACACACTGGGCCCTTCCATGATGACCCATTGGACACCTGGGTACTGCAGGCGGTGCAGAGCCTTACGCCTGGAATCATCTAGTCAGGTCTAGGGGACTTAGGAACGCCCAATGCTTCCCATTGTTACCGGTATTTCTGTACGTTTTCTTACGCTGGGCCAAACGTCTGCCTTCCCTTCCTGGTGGGGATTAAACAGGTATGAGTACCCAGGATGCATCTTAGTCTCAGGGACTGTGTCAGTGCAACTCCTTGGCCTTTACAAAGGCAGAGCCGTGCTGAACGGAAGACGGGCTACAGCTGTGTCCCCTGGGCTGCGGTAAAGCTGTAGGAAAAGAGCTACGCCAAGAAAGAACACCCTTCCTCTCCCTTCCCTCTGCATAGAAAGAGTGGATCCCTACTTGCTCTTTCACTCTTTGTTACTTAAAAGACACACTAGGAACTCACGGGACACACATCCGCTCTCGGAAATGAAATCCAGCGCGACTGTCTCCAGCCTGCAGAAACCATATAGGACTGGCAGCACAGGATCGACTCAGTGTTTACTGAGGCGGCTCACACCAAACTTTGCTGACGGGGAAGCTCTGGGGCTTCAGTTGAGGCTTGGGGTCACGTTCTCTTCCCACTCGAGGTGGGGGCGGGGCGGGGGGTCGGATGAACTCCTAGCATGCAATGGCGGCCTCAGGGCCTCTTACGAGCAAGCTCACTTTTCTTCACGGAGGCATTCCTAGGCGTGACTTCCAGATGTGCACGATGAGTGTTTTTTCAGGCAGCCCAGAGGCCTCCACTCTCCAGATTTGAAATGGGGACATAGAGCCTTTCGCAGTCTTACCGTTTGCCTAGTGGACCACACTGCTCCTTTTCCTCTCTTTACTGAGCAGCTTCAGCAGCCGCTTTGAACACACTTCACCCTTCCACGAAGACCCTTTTGGCCGTGGCGTCTTCTGCGTGTGGTGCGTTGCATGATCGTCTGAATGCCCTCGGTCGGCTTAGATGTCTCTGGAGGTTCCAAGGGCATAGCAATGCCCAGCGTGTATCTCTGCTTACTTGTGGGTGGGAGCTGCAACCAAGTTTCTGCTTCCGTTACTGAGACGTCGGGCGTGAGCTCCCCAAATGAAGGGAAGCCCGCTGGTTTTCTGCAGTGTGGCTCAGGTAGCCTCACTCTGCCAGACCCGCATGGAAAGAAAGCCTCCCTGCCAACGACTTCCTGAGCTTGTATGAAAGCTGCAGAATGCTAGCCATCCAAAGGAGTAACCCGATCCTGGCTCTTGCAGCTGCACACAAAGGCTTGTACCCAGAGGTGCTTTTCCCTTCATGGTGCTCACAAGGCTTTTGGGATACAGTGTACCACCACAAAGAAGGGCACCCGCGAGACTTCGGGGCCACGAGAGGCATGCGAGAGCTAAAGCAGTCCTGTGACTTAGCTTTCCAGCACACGGAGGCACCCCTGTCTCTGGTGATGGGGAAAAGTCCACCTTCCTTCGAAACAAGAGGTCACTTTTGATGGTATTGTAGCTGCAGATGGCAGTGGGATGAGCCCACAGGAATGAGTGGCAAGCACCTGGTTTCTTTTGGGAGAACTAAGTGTTCCTGATAGAGGCTTTTGTGGGATGAAGGAACGTGGGCAACGCGTTTTCCAGGCAGCTGGTGCAGCAACCAAGTCCCTTTCCTAAAGGGGAAAAGCACGTTTTCCCGACATGTTCGACTTACCAACTTGAGCCCACGGCGCCTTTACCAGCACTCTCTCACTGACGTACTGGGGGCTTTGGGGACACACTGGGCCCTTCCATGATGGCACATTGGACGCCCGAGTTCTGCATGCGAGCCATCGCCTTTCCCCCTGGATGACAGAGTCAGGCTTAGGTGACTTCGGAGCGTCCAAATGTCTCCAATTCTTCCCGGTAGCTGGGTTCTTTCTTCCAGCTGGGCCGAAAGACTCCCTTCCCTTCACGGTTGAGACACCAAAGGTATGAACACCCAGGATGTACCTAGTTCCCTGGCAGTATTCCAGTGCAACACAGGTGGCGTCACAAAGGGGTGCCACGTGAACGCACGACTGGCTGCAACTGCGTCCCTGGGGCGGTTTTAAAGCTGTGGAAAGCAAGCTGTGCCAGCAAGAAACCAGTTCATTGCCCTTCCACCTGCATAGAAGGAGGGGATCCCGAGGGTCTGGCTCCCGCTCTGTTCCTTGCAAGCCACACAAGGGAGTCACAGGACAGACGTTCTCTCTCGGAAATGATTTCATACACGACTGACTTGAGCCTGTGAAAAGCATGCAGGAGTTAGTTGCAGCACTCGATCGACTCAGTGTTTCTTGGGCAGGCTGCACACCACATTTGCTGATGAGCACCTCTGGGGCTGCCCCTGTGGCTTGTGCTCACCTTTTCTTCGCACTCTAAGTAGGGAGGCTCGTGGGAGGAGCCCCCAGCAAGCACCGGAGACCTCAAGGCTTCTTCCCGGAAACCTCACTCTTCTTCACTGAGGCACCCCTGGAAGGGAATAAAAGCCGCGCAACATGAGTGTTTTCCAAGCAGCCTGGGCGCCTCCACTATCTACCTTGGGAATGGGTAGTACTGCCTTTCCCAGGCTTCCCTTGTGCCTAGTGGATCCCAGTGCACCTTTACATCCCTTTTCTGACCAGCGACTGGAGACGCTTAGAACACACTTCACCCTTCCACGATGACCCTTTTGGACTCGCGTGCTCTCAGTGGGGCGCATTGCATAATCTTCTAGACGCCCACCTTAGGCCCTGGTGTGTTGGATGTTCCACGGCCTAGCCTGGCTCAGGGTATATCCCTGCTTACTTTTGTGTGGGACCCGTAGCCAAGGTTCCGCTTCCACCACGGAGATGTCGGGCCTGAGCTTCGCGGATGGATTGGAAGCCCGGTGGCTTTTGGCCGTGCAGCTCAGCTATCCGCACTTGAAAGGAAGCCCTCCTAGACCCGTCTTCCTGAGGTTGTAGGAAAGGTGAGGAACGCTACCCATCCAAAGTAGAAAGCCGCTCCTGGCTCTTCAAACTGCAAAGAGAGGGCTGTTCCCCGAGCTCTTTTTCCCTCGATGGTGCTCAGCAGGCTTCTGGTGTACAGCGTATTCCAAGGCGAGGCGTGATCTACGCACGGTCCTAAGCCATGTGAGGCACACTAGACCTAAAGCAGTCCATTGACTAAGGCTTCCAGGACACTGCTGCACCCCCAATTTGGGAGTTGGGAAGAAGTGCACCTCACCTCGAGACCAGAGGTTTACGTACTCTTGGCCCTCTACCTACTGAATGCTGTGGGATGAGCTCGCGGTCAAGAATGGCAGGCACCTGGTCTCGTTCCGGAAAACTCACTGTCCCTCACAGAGGCATTTGTGGAGTGAAGCCGAATGGGCAGCGTGTTTTTCAGGCAGCTTGGAAGCAGCAACCAAGTCACTTTCTGAAAGGGGAAAAGCGGCTTTTCCCGACATTTTCTCTAATTGCCAACATGACCCCACAGCGCCTTTACCGGCACTCTCTGACTGATTACTGGAGACTGTGGGAACACACTGGGCCCTTCCATGATGACCCATTGGACACCTGGGTACTGCAGGCGGTGCAGAGCCTTACGCCTGGAATCACCTAGTCAGGTCTAGGGGACTTAGGAACGCCCAATGCTTCCCATTGTTACCGGTATTTCTGTACGTTTTCTTACGCTGGGCCAAACGTCTGCCTTCCCTTCCTGGTGGGGATTAAACAGGTATGAGTACCCAGGATGCATCTTAGTCTCAGGGACTGTGTCAGTGCAACTCCTTGGCCTTTACAAAGGCAGAGCCGTGCTGAACGGAAGACGGGCTACAGCTGTGTCCCCTGGGCTGCGGTAAAGCTGTAGGAAAAGAGCTACGCCAAGAAAGAACACCCTTCCTCTCCCTTCCCTCTGCATAGAAAGAGTGGATCCCTACTTGCTCTTTCACTCTTTGTTACTTAAAAGACACACTAGGAACTCACGGGACACACATCCGCTCTCGGAAATGAAATCCAGCGCGACTGTCTCCAGCCTGCAGAAACCATATAGGACTGGCAGCACAGGATCGACTCAGTGTTTACTGAGGCGGCTCACACCAAACTTTGCTGACGGGGAAGCTCTGGGGCTTCAGTTGAGGCTTGGGGTCACGTTCTCTTCCCACTCGAGGTGGGGGCGGGGCGGGGGGTCGGATGAACTCCTAGCATGCAATGGCGGCCTCAGGGCCTCTTACGAGCAAGCTCACTTTTCTTCACGGAGGCATTCCTAGGCGTGACTTCCAGATGTGCACGATGAGTGTTTTTTCAGGCAGCCCAGAGGCCTCCACTCTCGAGATTTGAAATGGGGACATAGAGCCTTTCGCAGTCTTACCGTTTGCCTAGTGGACCACACTGCTCCTTTTCCTCTCTTTACTGAGCAGCTTCAGCAGCCGCTTTGAACACACTTCACCCTTCCACGAAGACCCTTTTGGCCGTGGCGTCTTCTGCGTGTGGTGCGTTGCATGATCGTCTGAATGCCCTCGGTCGGCTTAGATGTCTCTGGAGGTTCCAAGGGCATAGCAATGCCCAGCGTGTATCTCTGCTTACTTGTGGGTGGGAGCTGCAACCAAGTTTCTGCTTCCGTTACTGAGACGTCGGGCGTGAGCTCCCCAAATGAAGGGAAGCCCGCTGGTTTTCTGCAGTGTGGCTCAGGTAGCCTCACTCTGCCAGACCCGCATGGAAAGAAAGCCTCCCTGCCAACGACTTCCTGAGCTTGTATGAAAGCTGCAGAATGCTAGCCATCCAAAGGAGTAACCCGATCCTGGCTCTTGCAGCTGCACACAAAGGCTTGTACCCAGAGGTGCTTTTCCCTTCATGGTGCTCACAAGGCTTTTGGGATACAGTGTACCACCACAAAGAAGGGCACCCGCGAGACTTCGGGGCCACGAGAGGCATGCGAGAGCTAAAGCAGTCCTGTGACTTAGCTTTCCAGCACACGGAGGCACCCCTGTCTCTGGTGATGGGGAAAAGTCCACCTTCCTTCGAAACAAGAGGTCACTTTTGATGGTATTGTAGCTGCAGATGGCAGTGGGATGAGCCCACAGGAATGAGTGGCAAGCACCTGGTTTCTTTTGGGAGAACTAAGTGTTCCTGATAGAGGCTTTTGTGGGATGAAGGAACGTGGGCAACGCGTTTTCCAGGCAGCTGGTGCAGCAACCAAGTCCCTTTCCTAAAGGGGAAAAGCACGTTTTCCCGACATGTTCGACTTACCAACTTGAGCCCACGGCGCCTTTACCAGCACTCTCTCACTGACGTACTGGGGGCTTTGGGGACACACTGGGCCCTTCCATGATGGCACATTGGACGCCCGAGTTCTGCATGCGAGCCATCGCCTTTCCCCCTGGATGACAGAGTCAGGCTTAGGTGACTTCGGAGCGTCCAAATGTCTCCAATTCTTCCCGGTAGCTGGGTTCTTTCTTCCAGCTGGGCCGAAAGACTCCCTTCCCTTCACGGTTGAGACACCAAAGGTATGAACACCCAGGATGTACCTAGTTCCCTGGCAGTATTCCAGTGCAACACAGGTGGCGTCACAAAGGGGTGCCACGTGAACGCACGACTGGCTGCAACTGCGTCCCTGGGGCGGTTTTAAAGCTGTGGAAAGCAAGCTGTGCCAGCAAGAAACCAGTTCATTGCCCTTCCACCTGCATAGAAGGAGGGGATCCCGAGGGTCTGGCTCCCGCTCTGTTCCTTGCAAGCCACACAAGGGAGTCACAGGACAGACGTTCTCTCTCGGAAATGATTTCATACACGACTGACTTGAGCCTGTGAAAAGCATGCAGGAGTTAGTTGCAGCACTCAATCGACTCAGTGTTTCTTGGGCAGGCTGCACACCACATTTGCTGATGAGCACCTCTGGGGCTGCCCCTGTGGCTTGTGCTCACCTTTTCTTCGCACTCTAAGTAGGGAGGCTCGTGGGAGGAGCCCCCAGCAAGCACCGGAGACCTCAAGGCTTCTTCCCGGAAACCTCACTCTTCTTCACTGAGGCACCCCTGGAAGGGAATAAAAGCCGCGCAACATGAGTGTTTTCCAAGCAGCCTGGGCGCCTCCACTATCTACCTTGGGAATGGGTAGTACTGCCTTTCCCAGGCTTCCCTTGTGCCTAGTGGATCCCAGTGCACCTTTACATCCCTTTTCTGACCAGCGACTGGAGACGCTTAGAACACACTTCACCCTTCCACGATGACCCTTTTGGACTCGCGTGCTCTCAGTGGGGCGCATTGCATAATCTTCTAGACGCCCACCTTAGGCCCTGGTGTGTTGGATGTTCCACGGCCTAGCCTGGCTCAGGGTATATCCCTGCTTACTTTTGTGTGGGACCCGTAGCCAAGGTTCCGCTTCCACCACGGAGATGTCGGGCCTGAGCTTCGCGGATGGATTGGAAGCCCGGTGGCTTTTGGCCGTGCAGCTCAGCTATCCGCACTTGAAAGGAAGCCCTCCTAGACCCGTCTTCCTGAGGTTGTAGGAAAGGTGAGGAACGCTACCCATCCAAAGTAGAAAGCCGCTCCTGGCTCTTCAAACTGCAAAGAGAGGGCTGTTCCCCGAGCTCTTTTTCCCTCGATGGTGCTCAGCAGGCTTCTGGTGTACAGCGTATTCCAAGGCGAGGCGTGATCTACGCACGGTCCTAAGCCATGTGAGGCACACTAGACCTAAAGCAGTCCATTGACTAAGGCTTCCAGGACACTGCTGCACCCCCAATTTGGGAGTTGGGAAGAAGTGCACCTCACCTCGAGACCAGAGGTTTACGTACTCTTGGCCCTCTACCTACTGAATGCTGTGGGATGAGCTCGCGGTCAAGAATGGCAGGCACCTGGTCTCGTTCCGGAAAACTCACTGTCCCTCACAGAGGCATTTGTGGAGTGAAGCCGAATGGGCAGCGTGTTTTTCAGGCAGCTTGGAAGCAGCAACCAAGTCACTTTCTGAAAGGGGAAAAGCGGCTTTTCCCGACATTTTCTCTAATTGCCAACATGACCCCACAGCGCCTTTACCGGCACTCTCTGACTGATTACTGGAGACTGTGGGAACACACTGGGCCCTTCCATGATGACCCATTGGACACCTGGGTACTGCAGGCGGTGCAGAGCCTTACGCCTGGAATCACCTAGTCAGGTCTAGGGGACTTAGGAACGCCCAATGCTTCCCATTGTTACCGGTATTTCTGTACGTTTTCTTACGCTGGGCCAAACGTCTGCCTTCCCTTCCTGGTGGGGATTAAACAGGTATGAGTACCCAGGATGCATCTTAGTCTCAGGGACTGTGTCAGTGCAACTCCTTGGCCTTTACAAAGGCAGAGCCGTGCTGAACGGAAGACGGGCTACAGCTGTGTCCCCTGGGCTGCGGTAAAGCTGTAGGAAAAGAGCTACGCCAAGAAAGAACACCCTTCCTCTCCCTTCCCTCTGCATAGAAAGAGTGGATCCCTACTTGCTCTTTCACTCTTTGTTACTTAAAAGACACACTAGGAACTCACGGGACACACATCCGCTCTCGGAAATGAAATCCAGCGCGACTGTCTCCAGCCTGCAGAAACCATATAGGACTGGCAGCACAGGATCGACTCAGTGTTTACTGAGGCGGCTCACACCAAACTTTGCTGACGGGGAAGCTCTGGGGCTTCAGTTGAGGCTTGGGGTCACGTTCTCTTCCCACTCGAGGTGGGGGCGGGGCGGGGGGTCGGATGAACTCCTAGCATGCAATGGCGGCCTCAGGGCCTCTTACGAGCAAGCTCACTTTTCTTCACGGAGGCATTCCTAGGCGTGACTTCCAGATGTGCACGATGAGTGTTTTTTCAGGCAGCCCAGAGGCCTCCACTCTCCAGATTTGAAATGGGGACATAGAGCCTTTCGCAGTCTTACCGTTTGCCTAGTGGACCACACTGCTCCTTTTCCTCTCTTTACTGAGCAGCTTCAGCAGCCGCTTTGAACACACTTCACCCTTCCACGAAGACCCTTTTGGCCGTGGCGTCTTCTGCGTGTGGTGCGTTGCATGATCGTCTGAATGCCCTCGGTCGGCTTAGATGTCTCTGGAGGTTCCAAGGGCATAGCAATGCCCAGCGTGTATCTCTGCTTACTTGTGGGTGGGAGCTGCAACCAAGTTTCTGCTTCCGTTACTGAGACGTCAGGCGTGAGCTCCCCAAATGAAGGGAAGCCCGCTGGTTTTCTGCAGTGTGGCTCAGGTAGCCTCACTCTGCCAGACCCGCATGGAAAGAAAGCCTCCCTGCCAACGACTTCCTGAGCTTGTATGAAAGCTGCAGAATGCTAGCCATCCAAAGGAGTAACCCGATCCTGGCTCTTGCAGCTGCACACAAAGGCTTGTACCCAGAGGTGCTTTTCCCTTCATGGTGCTCACAAGGCTTTTGGGATACAGTGTACCACCACAAAGAAGGGCACCCGCGAGACTTCGGGGCCACGAGAGGCATGCGAGAGCTAAAGCAGTCCTGTGACTTAGCTTTCCAGCACACGGAGGCACCCCTGTCTCTGGTGATGGGGAAAAGTCCACCTTCCTTCGAAACAAGAGGTCACTTTTGATGGTATTGTAGCTGCAGATGGCAGTGGGATGAGCCCACAGGGATGAGTGGCAAGCACCTGGTTTCTTTTGGGAGAACTAAGTGTTCCTGATAGAGGCTTTTGTGGGATGAAGGAACGTGGGCAACGCGTTTTCCAGGCAGCTGGTGCAGCAACCAAGTCCCTTTCCTAAAGGGGAAAAGCACGTTTTCCCGACATGTTCGACTTACCAACTTGAGCCCACGGCGCCTTTACCAGCACTCTCTCACTGACGTACTGGGGGCTTTGGGGACACACTGGGCCCTTCCATGATGGCACATTGGACGCCCGAGTTCTGCATGCGAGCCATCGCCTTTCCCCCTGGATGACAGAGTCAGGCTTAGGTGACTTCGGAGCGTCCAAATGTCTCCAATTCTTCCCGGTAGCTGGGTTCTTTCTTCCAGCTGGGCCGAAAGACTCCCTTCCCTTCACGGTTGAGACACCAAAGGTATGAACACCCAGGATGTACCTAGTTCCCTGGCAGTATTCCAGTGCAACACAGGTGGCGTCACAAAGGGGTGCCACGTGAACGCACGACTGGCTGCAACTGCGTCCCTGGGGTGGTTTTAAAGCTGTGGAAAGCAAGCTGTGCCAGCAAGAAACCAGTTCATTGCCCTTCCACCTGCATAGAAGGAGGGGATCCCGAGGGTCTGGCTCCCGCTCTGTTCCTTGCAAGCCACACAAGGGAGTCACAGGACAGACGTTCTCTCTCGGAAATGATTTCATACACGACTGACTTGAGCCTGTGAAAAGCATGCAGGAGTTAGTTGCAGCACTCGATCGACTCAGTGTTTCTTGGGCAGGCTGCACACCACATTTGCTGATGAGCACCTCTGGGGCTGCCCCTGTGGCTTGTGCTCACCTTTTCTTCGCACTCTAAGTAGGGAGGCTCGTGGGAGGAGCCCCCAGCAAGCACCGGAGACCTCAAGGCTTCTTCCCGGAAACCTCACTCTTCTTCACTGAGGCACCCCTGGAAGGGAATAAAAGCCGCGCAACATGAGTGTTTTCCAAGCAGCCTGGGCGCCTCCACTATCTACCTTGGGAATGGGTAGTACTGCCTTTCCCAGGCTTCCCTTGTGCCTAGTGGATCCCAGTGCACCTTTACATCCCTTTTCTGACCAGCGACTGGAGACGCTTAGAACACACTTCACCCTTCCACGATGACCCTTTTGGACTCGCGTGCTCTCAGTGGGGCGCATTGCATAATCTTCTAGACGCCCACCTTAGGCCCTGGTGTGTTGGATGTTCCACGGCCTAGCCTGGCTCAGGGTATATCCCTGCTTACTTTTGTGTGGGACCCGTAGCCAAGGTTCCGCTTCCACCACGGAGATGTCGGGCCTGAGCTTCGCGGATGGATTGGAAGCCCGGTGGCTTTTGGCCGTGCAGCTCAGCTATCCGCACTTGAAAGGAAGCCCTCCTAGACCCGTCTTCCTGAGGTTGTAGGAAAGGTGAGGAACGCTACCCATCCAAAGTAGAAAGCCGCTCCTGGCTCTTCAAACTGCAAAGAGAGGGCTGTTCCCCGAGCTCTTTTTCCCTCGATGGTGCTCAGCAGGCTTCTGGTGTACAGCGTATTCCAAGGCGAGGCGTGATCTACGCACGGTCCTAAGCCATGTGAGGCACACTAGACCTAAAGCAGTCCATTGACTAAGGCTTCCAGGACACTGCTGCACCCCCAATTTGGGAGTTGGGAAGAAGTGCACCTCACCTCGAGACCAGAGGTTTACGTACTCTTGGCCCTCTACCTACTGAATGCTGTGGGATGAGCTCGCGGTCAAGAATGGCAGGCACCTGGTCTCGTTCCGGAAAACTCACTGTCCCTCACAGAGGCATTTGTGGAGTGAAGCCGAATGGGCAGCGTGTTTTTCAGGCAGCTTGGAAGCAGCAACCAAGTCACTTTCTGAAAGGGGAAAAGCGGCTTTTCCCGACATTTTCTCTAATTGCCAACATGACCCCACAGCGCCTTTACCGGCACTCTCTGACTGATTACTGGAGACTGTGGGAACACACTGGGCCCTTCCATGATGACCCATTGGACACCTGGGTACTGCAGGCGGTGCAGAGCCTTACGCCTGGAATCACCTAGTCAGGTCTAGGGGACTTAGGAACGCCCAATGCTTCCCATTGTTACCGGTATTTCTGTACGTTTTCTTACGCTGGGCCAAACGTCTGCCTTCCCTTCCTGGTGGGGATTAAACAGGTATGAGTACCCAGGATGCATCTTAGTCTCAGGGACTGTGTCAGTGCAACTCCTTGGCCTTTACAAAGGCAGAGCCGTGCTGAACGGAAGACGGGCTACAGCTGTGTCCCCTGGGCTGCGGTAAAGCTGTAGGAAAAGAGCTACGCCAAGAAAGAACACCCTTCCTCTCCCTTCCCTCTGCATAGAAAGAGTGGATCCCTACTTGCTCTTTCACTCTTTGTTACTTAAAAGACACACTAGGAACTCACGGGACACACATCCGCTCTCGGAAATGAAATCCAGCGCGACTGTCTCCAGCCTGCAGAAACCATATAGGACTGGCAGCACAGGATCGACTCAGTGTTTACTGAGGCGGCTCACACCAAACTTTGCTGACGGGGAAGCTCTGGGGCTTCAGTTGAGGCTTGGGGTCACGTTCTCTTCCCACTCGAGGTGGGGGCGGGGCGGGGGGTCGGATGAACTCCTAGCATGCAATGGCGGCCTCAGGGCCTCTTACGAGCAAGCTCACTTTTCTTCACGGAGGCATTCCTAGGCGTGACTTCCAGATGTGCACGATGAGTGTTTTTTCAGGCAGCCCAGAGGCCTCCACTCTCCAGATTTGAAATGGGGACATAGAGCCTTTCGCAGTCTTACCGTTTGCCTAGTGGACCACACTGCTCCTTTTCCTCTCTTTACTGAGCAGCTTCAGCAGCCGCTTTGAACACACTTCACCCTTCCACGAAGACCCTTTTGGCCGTGGCGTCTTCTGCGTGTGGTGCGTTGCATGATCGTCTGAATGCCCTCGGTCGGCTTAGATGTCTCTGGAGGTTCCAAGGGCATAGCAATGCCCAGCGTGTATCTCTGCTTACTTGTGGGTGGGAGCTGCAACCAAGTTTCTGCTTCCGTTACTGAGACGTCGGGCGTGAGCTCCCCAAATGAAGGGAAGCCCGCTGGTTTTCTGCAGTGTGGCTCAGGTAGCCTCACTCTGCCAGACCCGCATGGAAAGAAAGCCTCCCTGCCAACGACTTCCTGAGCTTGTATGAAAGCTGCAGAATGCTAGCCATCCAAAGGAGTAACCCGATCCTGGCTCTTGCAGCTGCACACAAAGGCTTGTACCCAGAGGTGCTTTTCCCTTCATGGTGCTCACAAGGCTTTTGGGATACAGTGTACCACCACAAAGAAGGGCACCCGCGAGACTTCGGGGCCACGAGAGGCATGCGAGAGCTAAAGCAGTCCTGTGACTTAGCTTTCCAGCACACGGAGGCACCCCTGTCTCTGGTGATGGGGAAAAGTCCACCTTCCTTCGAAACAAGAGGTCACTTTTGATGGTATTGTAGCTGCAGATGGCAGTGGGATGAGCCCACAGGAATGAGTGGCAAGCACCTGGTTTCTTTTGGGAGAACTAAGTGTTCCTGATAGAGGCTTTTGTGGGATGAAGGAACGTGGGCAACGCGTTTTCCAGGCAGCTGGTGCAGCAACCAAGTCCCTTTCCTAAAGGGGAAAAGCACGTTTTCCCGACATGTTCGACTTACCAACTTGAGCCCACGGCGCCTTTACCAGCACTCTCTCACTGACGTACTGGGGGCTTTGGGGACACACTGGGCCCTTCCATGATGGCACATTGGACGCCCGAGTTCTGCATGCGAGCCATCGCCTTTCCCCCTGGATGACAGAGTCAGGCTTAGGTGACTTCGGAGCGTCCAAATGTCTCCAATTCTTCCCGGTAGCTGGGTTCTTTCTTCCAGCTGGGCCGAAAGACTCCCTTCCCTTCACGGTTGAGACACCAAAGGTATGAACACCCAGGATGTACCTAGTTCCCTGGCAGTATTCCAGTGCAACACAGGTGGCGTCACAAAGGGGTGCCACGTGAACGCACGACTGGCTGCAACTGCGTCCCTGGGGCGGTTTTAAAGCTGTGGAAAGCAAGCTGTGCCAGCAAGAAACCAGTTCATTGCCCTTCCACCTGCATAGAAGGAGGGGATCCCGAGGGTCTGGCTCCCGCTCTGTTCCTTGCAAGCCACACAAGGGAGTCACAGGACAGACGTTCTCTCTCGGAAATGATTTCATACACGACTGACTTGAGCCTGTGAAAAGCATGCAGGAGTTAGTTGCAGCACTCAATCGACTCAGTGTTTCTTGGGCAGGCTGCACACCACATTTGCTGATGAGCACCTCTGGGGCTGCCCCTGTGGCTTGTGCTCACCTTTTCTTCGCACTCTAAGTAGGGAGGCTCGTGGGAGGAGCCCCCAGCAAGCACCGGAGACCTCAAGGCTTCTTCCCGGAAACCTCACTCTTCTTCACTGAGGCACCCCTGGAAGGGAATAAAAGCCGCGCAACATGAGTGTTTTCCAAGCAGCCTGGGCGCCTCCACTATCTACCTTGGGAATGGGTAGTACTGCCTTTCCCAGGCTTCCCTTGTGCCTAGTGGATCCCAGTGCACCTTTACATCCCTTTTCTGACCAGCGACTGGAGACGCTTAGAACACACTTCACCCTTCCACGATGACCCTTTTGGACTCGCGTGCTCTCAGTGGGGCGCATTGCATAATCTTCTAGACGCCCACCTTAGGCCCTGGTGTGTTGGATGTTCCACGGCCTAGCCTGGCTCAGGGTATATCCCTGCTTACTTTTGTGTGGGACCCGTAGCCAAGGTTCCGCTTCCACCACGGAGATGTCGGGCCTGAGCTTCGCGGATGGATTGGAAGCCCGGTGGCTTTTGGCCGTGCAGCTCAGCTATCCGCACTTGAAAGGAAGCCCTCCTAGACCCGTCTTCCTGAGGTTGTAGGAAAGGTGAGGAACGCTACCCATCCAAAGTAGAAAGCCGCTCCTGGCTCTTCAAACTGCAAAGAGAGGGCTGTTCCCCGAGCTCTTTTTCCCTCGATGGTGCTCAGCAGGCTTCTGGTGTACAGCGTATTCCAAGGCGAGGCGTGATCTACGCACGGTCCTAAGCCATGTGAGGCACACTAGACCTAAAGCAGTCCATTGACTAAGGCTTCCAGGACACTGCTGCACCCCCAATTTGGGAGTTGGGAAGAAGTGCACCTCACCTCGAGACCAGAGGTTTACGTACTCTTGGCCCTCTACCTACTGAATGCTGTGGGATGAGCTCGCGGTCAAGAATGGCAGGCACCTGGTCTCGTTCCGGAAAACTCACTGTCCCTCACAGAGGCATTTGTGGAGTGAAGCCGAATGGGCAGCGTGTTTTTCAGGCAGCTTGGAAGCAGCAACCAAGTCACTTTCTGAAAGGGGAAAAGCGGCTTTTCCCGACATTTTCTCTAATTGCCAACATGACCCCACAGCGCCTTTACCGGCACTCTCTGACTGATTACTGGAGACTGTGGGAACACACTGGGCCCTTCCATGATGACCCATTGGACACCTGGGTACTGCAGGCGGTGCAGAGCCTTACGCCTGGAATCACCTAGTCAGGTCTAGGGGACTTAGGAACGCCCAATGCTTCCCATTGTTACCGGTATTTCTGTACGTTTTCTTACGCTGGGCCAAACGTCTGCCTTCCCTTCCTGGTGGGGATTAAACAGGTATGAGTACCCAGGATGCATCTTAGTCTCAGGGACTGTGTCAGTGCAACTCCTTGGCCTTTACAAAGGCAGAGCCGTGCTGAACGGAAGACGGGCTACAGCTGTGTCCCCTGGGCTGCGGTAAAGCTGTAGGAAAAGAGCTACGCCAAGAAAGAACACCCTTCCTCTCCCTTCCCTCTGCATAGAAAGAGTGGATCCCTACTTGCTCTTTCACTCTTTGTTACTTAAAAGACACACTAGGAACTCACGGGACACACATCCGCTCTCGGAAATGAAATCCAGCGCGACTGTCTCCAGCCTGCAGAAACCATATAGGACTGGCAGCACAGGATCGACTCAGTGTTTACTGAGGCGGCTCACACCAAACTTTGCTGACGGGGAAGCTCTGGGGCTTCAGTTGAGGCTTGGGGTCACGTTCTCTTCCCACTCGAGGTGGGGGCGGGGCGGGGGGTCGGATGAACTCCTAGCATGCAATGGCGGCCTCAGGGCCTCTTACGAGCAAGCTCACTTTTCTTCACGGAGGCATTCCTAGGCGTGACTTCCAGATGTGCACGATGAGTGTTTTTTCAGGCAGCCCAGAGGCCTCCACTCTCCAGATTTGAAATGGGGACATAGAGCCTTTCGCAGTCTTACCGTTTGCCTAGTGGACCACACTGCTCCTTTTCCTCTCTTTACTGAGCAGCTTCAGCAGCCGCTTTGAACACACTTCACCCTTCCACGAAGACCCTTTTGGCCGTGGCGTCTTCTGCGTGTGGTGCGTTGCATGATCGTCTGAATGCCCTCGGTCGGCTTAGATGTCTCTGGAGGTTCCAAGGGCATAGCAATGCCCAGCGTGTATCTCTGCTTACTTGTGGGTGGGAGCTGCAACCAAGTTTCTGCTTCCGTTACTGAGACGTCAGGCGTGAGCTCCCCAAATGAAGGGAAGCCCGCTGGTTTTCTGCAGTGTGGCTCAGGTAGCCTCACTCTGCCAGACCCGCATGGAAAGAAAGCCTCCCTGCCAACGACTTCCTGAGCTTGTATGAAAGCTGCAGAATGCTAGCCATCCAAAGGAGTAACCCGATCCTGGCTCTTGCAGCTGCACACAAAGGCTTGTACCCAGAGGTGCTTTTCCCTTCATGGTGCTCACAAGGCTTTTGGGATACAGTGTACCACCACAAAGAAGGGCACCCGCGAGACTTCGGGGCCACGAGAGGCATGCGAGAGCTAAAGCAGTCCTGTGACTTAGCTTTCCAGCACACGGAGGCACCCCTGTCTCTGGTGATGGGGAAAAGTCCACCTTCCTTCGAAACAAGAGGTCACTTTTGATGGTATTGTAGCTGCAGATGGCAGTGGGATGAGCCCACAGGGATGAGTGGCAAGCACCTGGTTTCTTTTGGGAGAACTAAGTGTTCCTGATAGAGGCTTTTGTGGGATGAAGGAACGTGGGCAACGCGTTTTCCAGGCAGCTGGTGCAGCAACCAAGTCCCTTTCCTAAAGGGGAAAAGCACGTTTTCCCGACATGTTCGACTTACCAACTTGAGCCCACGGCGCCTTTACCAGCACTCTCTCACTGACGTACTGGGGGCTTTGGGGACACACTGGGCCCTTCCATGATGGCACATTGGACGCCCGAGTTCTGCATGCGAGCCATCGCCTTTCCCCCTGGATGACAGAGTCAGGCTTAGGTGACTTCGGAGCGTCCAAATGTCTCCAATTCTTCCCGGTAGCTGGGTTCTTTCTTCCAGCTGGGCCGAAAGACTCCCTTCCCTTCACGGTTGAGACACCAAAGGTATGAACACCCAGGATGTACCTAGTTCCCTGGCAGTATTCCAGTGCAACACAGGTGGCGTCACAAAGGGGTGCCACGTGAACGCACGACTGGCTGCAACTGCGTCCCTGGGGTGGTTTTAAAGCTGTGGAAAGCAAGCTGTGCCAGCAAGAAACCAGTTCATTGCCCTTCCACCTGCATAGAAGGAGGGGATCCCGAGGGTCTGGCTCCCGCTCTGTTCCTTGCAAGCCACACAAGGGAGTCACAGGACAGACGTTCTCTCTCGGAAATGATTTCATACACGACTGACTTGAGCCTGTGAAAAGCATGCAGGAGTTAGTTGCAGCACTCGATCGACTCAGTGTTTCTTGGGCAGGCTGCACACCACATTTGCTGATGAGCACCTCTGGGGCTGCCCCTGTGGCTTGTGCTCACCTTTTCTTCGCACTCTAAGTAGGGAGGCTCGTGGGAGGAGCCCCCAGCAAGCACCGGAGACCTCAAGGCTTCTTCCCGGAAACCTCACTCTTCTTCACTGAGGCACCCCTGGAAGGGAATAAAAGCCGCGCAACATGAGTGTTTTCCAAGCAGCCTGGGCGCCTCCACTATCTACCTTGGGAATGGGTAGTACTGCCTTTCCCAGGCTTCCCTTGTGCCTAGTGGATCCCAGTGCACCTTTACATCCCTTTTCTGACCAGCGACTGGAGACGCTTAGAACACACTTCACCCTTCCACGATGACCCTTTTGGACTCGCGTGCTCTCAGTGGGGCGCATTGCATAATCTTCTAGACGCCCACCTTAGGCCCTGGTGTGTTGGATGTTCCACGGCCTAGCCTGGCTCAGGGTATATCCCTGCTTACTTTTGTGTGGGACCCGTAGCCAAGGTTCCGCTTCCACCACGGAGATGTCGGGCCTGAGCTTCGCGGATGGATTGGAAGCCCGGTGGCTTTTGGCCGTGCAGCTCAGCTATCCGCACTTGAAAGGAAGCCCTCCTAGACCCGTCTTCCTGAGGTTGTAGGAAAGGTGAGGAACGCTACCCATCCAAAGTAGAAAGCCGCTCCTGGCTCTTCAAACTGCAAAGAGAGGGCTGTTCCCCGAGCTCTTTTTCCCTCGATGGTGCTCAGCAGGCTTCTGGTGTACAGCGTATTCCAAGGCGAGGCGTGATCTACGCACGGTCCTAAGCCATGTGAGGCACACTAGACCTAAAGCAGTCCATTGACTAAGGCTTCCAGGACACTGCTGCACCCCCAATTTGGGAGTTGGGAAGAAGTGCACCTCACCTCGAGACCAGAGGTTTACGTACTCTTGGCCCTCTACCTACTGAATGCTGTGGGATGAGCTCGCGGTCAAGAATGGCAGGCACCTGGTCTCGTTCCGGAAAACTCACTGTCCCTCACAGAGGCATTTGTGGAGTGAAGCCGAATGGGCAGCGTGTTTTTCAGGCAGCTTGGAAGCAGCAACCAAGTCACTTTCTGAAAGGGGAAAAGCGGCTTTTCCCGACATTTTCTCTAATTGCCAACATGACCCCACAGCGCCTTTACCGGCACTCTCTGACTGATTACTGGAGACTGTGGGAACACACTGGGCCCTTCCATGATGACCCATTGGACACCTGGGTACTGCAGGCGGTGCAGAGCCTTACGCCTGGAATCACCTAGTCAGGTCTAGGGGACTTAGGAACGCCCAATGCTTCCCATTGTTACCGGTATTTCTGTACGTTTTCTTACGCTGGGCCAAACGTCTGCCTTCCCTTCCTGGTGGGGATTAAACAGGTATGAGTACCCAGGATGCATCTTAGTCTCAGGGACTGTGTCAGTGCAACTCCTTGGCCTTTACAAAGGCAGAGCCGTGCTGAACGGAAGACGGGCTACAGCTGTGTCCCCTGGGCTGCGGTAAAGCTGTAGGAAAAGAGCTACGCCAAGAAAGAACACCCTTCCTCTCCCTTCCCTCTGCATAGAAAGAGTGGATCCCTACTTGCTCTTTCACTCTTTGTTACTTAAAAGACACACTAGGAACTCACGGGACACACATCCGCTCTCGGAAATGAAATCCAGCGCGACTGTCTCCAGCCTGCAGAAACCATATAGGACTGGCAGCACAGGATCGACTCAGTGTTTACTGAGGCGGCTCACACCAAACTTTGCTGACGGGGAAGCTCTGGGGCTTCAGTTGAGGCTTGGGGTCACGTTCTCTTCCCACTCGAGGTGGGGGCGGGGCGGGGGGTCGGATGAACTCCTAGCATGCAATGGCGGCCTCAGGGCCTCTTACGAGCAAGCTCACTTTTCTTCACGGAGGCATTCCTAGGCGTGACTTCCAGATGTGCACGATGAGTGTTTTTTCAGGCAGCCCAGAGGCCTCCACTCTCCAGATTTGAAATGGGGACATAGAGCCTTTCGCAGTCTTACCGTTTGCCTAGTGGACCACACTGCTCCTTTTCCTCTCTTTACTGAGCAGCTTCAGCAGCCGCTTTGAACACACTTCACCCTTCCACGAAGACCCTTTTGGCCGTGGCGTCTTCTGCGTGTGGTGCGTTGCATGATCGTCTGAATGCCCTCGGTCGGCTTAGATGTCTCTGGAGGTTCCAAGGGCATAGCAATGCCCAGCGTGTATCTCTGCTTACTTGTGGGTGGGAGCTGCAACCAAGTTTCTGCTTCCGTTACTGAGACGTCGGGCGTGAGCTCCCCAAATGAAGGGAAGCCCGCTGGTTTTCTGCAGTGTGGCTCAGGTAGCCTCACTCTGCCAGACCCGCATGGAAAGAAAGCCTCCCTGCCAACGACTTCCTGAGCTTGTATGAAAGCTGCAGAATGCTAGCCATCCAAAGGAGTAACCCGATCCTGGCTCTTGCAGCTGCACACAAAGGCTTGTACCCAGAGGTGCTTTTCCCTTCATGGTGCTCACAAGGCTTTTGGGATACAGTGTACCACCACAAAGAAGGGCACCCGCGAGACTTCGGGGCCACGAGAGGCATGCGAGAGCTAAAGCAGTCCTGTGACTTAGGTTTCCAGCACACGGAGGCACCCCTGTCTCTGGTGATGGGGAAAAGTCCACCTTCCTTCGAAACAAGAGGTCACTTTTGATGGTATTGTAGCTGCAGATGGCAGTGGGATGAGCCCACAGGGATGAGTGGCAAGCACCTGGTTTCTTTTGGGAGAACTAAGTGTTCCTGATAGAGGCTTTTGTGGGATGAAGGAACGTGGGCAACGCGTTTTCCAGGCAGCTGGTGCAGCAACCAAGTCCCTTTCCTAAAGGGGAAAAGCACGTTTTCCCGACATGTTCGACTTACCAACTTGAGCCCACGGCGCCTTTACCAGCACTCTCTCACTGACGTACTGGGGGCTTTGGGGACACACTGGGCCCTTCCATGATGGCACATTGGACGCCCGAGTTCTGCATGCGAGCCATCGCCTTTCCCCCTGGATGACAGAGTCAGGCTTAGGTGACTTCGGAGCGTCCAAATGTCTCCAATTCTTCCCGGTAGCTGGGTTCTTTCTTCCAGCTGGGCCGAAAGACTCCCTTCCCTTCACGGTTGAGACACCAAAGGTATGAACACCCAGGATGTACCTAGTTCCCTGGCAGTATTCCAGTGCAACACAGGTGGCGTCACAAAGGGGTGCCACGTGAACGCACGACTGGCTGCAACTGCGTCCCTGGGGCGGTTTTAAAGCTGTGGAAAGCAAGCTGTGCCAGCAAGAAACCAGTTCATTGCCCTTCCACCTGCATAGAAGGAGGGGATCCCGAGGGTCTGGCTCCCGCTCTGTTCCTTGCAAGCCACACAAGGGAGTCACAGGACAGACGTTCTCTCTCGGAAATGATTTCATACACGACTGACTTGAGCCTGTGAAAAGCATGCAGGAGTTAGTTGCAGCACTCGATCGACTCAGTGTTTCTTGGGCAGGCTGCACACCACATTTGCTGATGAGCACCTCTGGGGCTGCCCCTGTGGCTTGTGCTCACCTTTTCTTCGCACTCTAAGTAGGGAGGCTCGTGGGAGGAGCCCCCAGCAAGCACCGGAGACCTCAAGGCTTCTTCCCGGAAACCTCACTCTTCTTCACTGAGGCACCCCTGGAAGGGAATAAAAGCCGCGCAACATGAGTGTTTTCCAAGCAGCCTGGGCGCCTCCACTATCTACCTTGGGAATGGGTAGTACTGCCTTTCCCAGGCTTCCCTTGTGCCTAGTGGATCCCAGTGCACCTTTACATCCCTTTTCTGACCAGCGACTGGAGACGCTTAGAACACACTTCACCCTTCCACGATGACCCTTTTGGACTCGCGTGCTCTCAGTGGGGCGCATTGCATAATCTTCTAGACGCCCACCTTAGGCCCTGGTGTGTTGGATGTTCCACGGCCTAGCCTGGCTCAGGGTATATCCCTGCTTACTTTTGTGTGGGACCCGTAGCCAAGGTTCCGCTTCCACCACGGAGATGTCGGGCCTGAGCTTCGCGGATGGATTGGAAGCCCGGTGGCTTTTGGCCGTGCAGCTCAGCTATCCGCACTTGAAAGGAAGCCCTCCTAGACCCGTCTTCCTGAGGTTGTAGGAAAGGTGAGGAACGCTACCCATCCAAAGTAGAAAGCCGCTCCTGGCTCTTCAAACTGCAAAGAGAGGGCTGTTCCCCGAGCTCTTTTTCCCTCGATGGTGCTCAGCAGGCTTCTGGTGTACAGCGTATTCCAAGGCGAGGCGTGATCTACGCACGGTCCTAAGCCATGTGAGGCACACTAGACCTAAAGCAGTCCATTGACTAAGGCTTCCAGGACACTGCTGCACCCCCAATTTGGGAGTTGGGAAGAAGTGCACCTCACCTCGAGACCAGAGGTTTACGTACTCTTGGCCCTCTACCTACTGAATGCTGTGGGATGAGCTCGCGGTCAAGAATGGCAGGCACCTGGTCTCGTTCCGGAAAACTCACTGTCCCTCACAGAGGCATTTGTGGAGTGAAGCCGAATGGGCAGCGTGTTTTTCAGGCAGCTTGGAAGCAGCAACCAAGTCACTTTCTGAAAGGGGAAAAGCGGCTTTTCCCGACATTTTCTCTAATTGCCAACATGACCCCACAGCGCCTTTACCGGCACTCTCTGACTGATTACTGGAGACTGTGGGAACACACTGGGCCCTTCCATGATGACCCATTGGACACCTGGGTACTGCAGGCGGTGCAGAGCCTTACGCCTGGAATCACCTAGTCAGGTCTAGGGGACTTAGGAACGCCCAATGCTTCCCATTGTTACCGGTATTTCTGTACGTTTTCTTACGCTGGGCCAAACGTCTGCCTTCCCTTCCTGGTGGGGATTAAACAGGTATGAGTACCCAGGATGCATCTTAGTCTCAGGGACTGTGTCAGTGCAACTCCTTGGCCTTTACAAAGGCAGAGCCGTGCTGAACGGAAGACGGGCTACAGCTGTGTCCCCTGGGCTGCGGTAAAGCTGTAGGAAAAGAGCTACGCCAAGAAAGAACACCCTTCCTCTCCCTTCCCTCTGCATAGAAAGAGTGGATCCCTACTTGCTCTTTCACTCTTTGTTACTTAAAAGACACACTAGGAACTCACGGGACACACATCCGCTCTCGGAAATGAAATCCAGCGCGACTGTCTCCAGCCTGCAGAAACCATATAGGACTGGCAGCACAGGATCGACTCAGTGTTTACTGAGGCGGCTCACACCAAACTTTGCTGACGGGGAAGCTCTGGGGCTTCAGTTGAGGCTTGGGGTCACGTTCTCTTCCCACTCGAGGTGGGGGCGGGGCGGGGGGTCGGATGAACTCCTAGCATGCAATGGCGGCCTCAGGGCCTCTTACGAGCAAGCTCACTTTTCTTCACGGAGGCATTCCTAGGCGTGACTTCCAGATGTGCACGATGAGTGTTTTTTCAGGCAGCCCAGAGGCCTCCACTCTCCAGATTTGAAATGGGGACATAGAGCCTTTCGCAGTCTTACCGTTTGCCTAGTGGACCACACTGCTCCTTTTCCTCTCTTTACTGAGCAGCTTCAGCAGCCGCTTTGAACACACTTCACCCTTCCACGAAGACCCTTTTGGCCGTGGCGTCTTCTGCGTGTGGTGCGTTGCATGATCGTCTGAATGCCCTCGGTCGGCTTAGATGTCTCTGGAGGTTCCAAGGGCATAGCAATGCCCAGCGTGTATCTCTGCTTACTTGTGGGTGGGAGCTGCAACCAAGTTTCTGCTTCCGTTACTGAGACGTCGGGCGTGAGCTCCCCAAATGAAGGGAAGCCCGCTGGTTTTCTGCAGTGTGGCTCAGGTAGCCTCACTCTGCCAGACCCGCATGGAAAGAAAGCCTCCCTGCCAACGACTTCCTGAGCTTGTATGAAAGCTGCAGAATGCTAGCCATCCAAAGGAGTAACCCGATCCTGGCTCTTGCAGCTGCACACAAAGGCTTGTACCCAGAGGTGCTTTTCCCTTCATGGTGCTCACAAGGCTTTTGGGATACAGTGTACCACCACAAAGAAGGGCACCCGCGAGACTTCGGGGCCACGAGAGGCATGCGAGAGCTAAAGCAGTCCTGTGACTTAGCTTTCCAGCACACGGAGGCACCCCTGTCTCTGGTGATGGGGAAAAGTCCACCTTCCTTCGAAACAAGAGGTCACTTTTGATGGTATTGTAGCTGCAGATGGCAGTGGGATGAGCCCACAGGGATGAGTGGCAAGCACCTGGTTTCTTTTGGGAGAACTAAGTGTTCCTGATAGAGGCTTTTGTGGGATGAAGGAACGTGGGCAACGCGTTTTCCAGGCAGCTGGTGCAGCAACCAAGTCCCTTTCCTAAAGGGGAAAAGCACGTTTTCCCGACATGTTCGACTTACCAACTTGAGCCCACGGCGCCTTTACCAGCACTCTCTCACTGACGTACTGGGGGCTTTGGGGACACACTGGGCCCTTCCATGATGGCACATTGGACGCCCGAGTTCTGCATGCGAGCCATCGCCTTTCCCCCTGGATGACAGAGTCAGGCTTAGGTGACTTCGGAGCGTCCAAATGTCTCCAATTCTTCCCGGTAGCTGGGTTCTTTCTTCCAGCTGGGCCGAAAGACTCCCTTCCCTTCACGGTTGAGACACCAAAGGTATGAACACCCAGGATGTACCTAGTTCCCTGGCAGTATTCCAGTGCAACACAGGTGGCGTCACAAAGGGGTGCCACGTGAACGCACGACTGGCTGCAACTGCGTCCCTGGGGCGGTTTTAAAGCTGTGGAAAGCAAGCTGTGCCAGCAAGAAACCAGTTCATTGCCCTTCCACCTGCATAGAAGGAGGGGATCCCGAGGGTCTGGCTCCCGCTCTGTTCCTTGCAAGCCACACAAGGGAGTCACAGGACAGACGTTCTCTCTCGGAAATGATTTCATACACGACTGACTTGAGCCTGTGAAAAGCATGCAGGAGTTAGTTGCAGCACTCGATCGACTCAGTGTTTCTTGGGCAGGCTGCACACCACATTTGCTGATGAGCACCTCTGGGGCTGCCCCTGTGGCTTGTGCTCACCTTTTCTTCGCACTCTAAGTAGGGAGGCTCGTGGGAGGAGCCCCCAGCAAGCACCGGAGACCTCAAGGCTTCTTCCCGGAAACCTCACTCTTCTTCACTGAGGCACCCCTGGAAGGGAATAAAAGCCGCGCAACATGAGTGTTTTCCAAGCAGCCTGGGCGCCTCCACTATCTACCTTGGGAATGGGTAGTACTGCCTTTCCCAGGCTTCCCTTGTGCCTAGTGGATCCCAGTGCACCTTTACATCCCTTTTCTGACCAGCGACTGGAGACGCTTAGAACACACTTCACCCTTCCACGATGACCCTTTTGGACTCGCGTGCTCTCAGTGGGGCGCATTGCATAATCTTCTAGACGCCCACCTTAGGCCCTGGTGTGTTGGATGTTCCACGGCCTAGCCTGGCTCAGGGTATATCCCTGCTTACTTTTGTGTGGGACCCGTAGCCAAGGTTCCGCTTCCACCACGGAGATGTCGGGCCTGAGCTTCGCGGATGGATTGGAAGCCCGGTGGCTTTTGGCCGTGCAGCTCAGCTATCCGCACTTGAAAGGAAGCCCTCCTAGACCCGTCTTCCTGAGGTTGTAGGAAAGGTGAGGAACGCTACCCATCCAAAGTAGAAAGCCGCTCCTGGCTCTTCAAACTGCAAAGAGAGGGCTGTTCCCCGAGCTCTTTTTCCCTCGATGGTGCTCAGCAGGCTTCTGGTGTACAGCGTATTCCAAGGCGAGGCGTGATCTACGCACGGTCCTAAGCCATGTGAGGCACACTAGACCTAAAGCAGTCCATTGACTAAGGCTTCCAGGACACTGCTGCACCCCCAATTTGGGAGTTGGGAAGAAGTGCACCTCACCTCGAGACCAGAGGTTTACGTACTCTTGGCCCTCTACCTACTGAATGCTGTGGGATGAGCTCGCGGTCAAGAATGGCAGGCACCTGGTCTCGTTCCGGAAAACTCACTGTCCCTCACAGAGGCATTTGTGGAGTGAAGCCGAATGGGCAGCGTGTTTTTCAGGCAGCTTGGAAGCAGCAACCAAGTCACTTTCTGAAAGGGGAAAAGCGGCTTTTCCCGACATTTTCTCTAATTGCCAACATGACCCCACAGCGCCTTTACCGGCACTCTCTGACTGATTACTGGAGACTGTGGGAACACACTGGGCCCTTCCATGATGACCCATTGGACACCTGGGTACTGCAGGCGGTGCAGAGCCTTACGCCTGGAATCACCTAGTCAGGTCTAGGGGACTTAGGAACGCCCAATGCTTCCCATTGTTACCGGTATTTCTGTACGTTTTCTTACGCTGGGCCAAACGTCTGCCTTCCCTTCCTGGTGGGGATTAAACAGGTATGAGTACCCAGGATGCATCTTAGTCTCAGGGACTGTGTCAGTGCAACTCCTTGGCCTTTACAAAGGCAGAGCCGTGCTGAACGGAAGACGGGCTACAGCTGTGTCCCCTGGGCTGCGGTAAAGCTGTAGGAAAAGAGCTACGCCAAGAAAGAACACCCTTCCTCTCCCTTCCCTCTGCATAGAAAGAGTGGATCCCTACTTGCTCTTTCACTCTTTGTTACTTAAAAGACACACTAGGAACTCACGGGACACACATCCGCTCTCGGAAATGAAATCCAGCGCGACTGTCTCCAGCCTGCAGAAACCATATAGGACTGGCAGCACAGGATCGACTCAGTGTTTACTGAGGCGGCTCACACCAAACTTTGCTGACGGGGAAGCTCTGGGGCTTCAGTTGAGGCTTGGGGTCACGTTCTCTTCCCACTCGAGGTGGGGGCGGGGCGGGGGGTCGGATGAACTCCTAGCATGCAATGGCGGCCTCAGGGCCTCTTACGAGCAAGCTCACTTTTCTTCACGGAGGCATTCCTAGGCGTGACTTCCAGATGTGCACGATGAGTGTTTTTTCAGGCAGCCCAGAGGCCTCCACTCTCCAGATTTGAAATGGGGACATAGAGCCTTTCGCAGTCTTACCGTTTGCCTAGTGGACCACACTGCTCCTTTTCCTCTCTTTACTGAGCAGCTTCAGCAGCCGCTTTGAACACACTTCACCCTTCCACGAAGACCCTTTTGGCCGTGGCGTCTTCTGCGTGTGGTGCGTTGCATGATCGTCTGAATGCCCTCGGTCGGCTTAGATGTCTCTGGAGGTTCCAAGGGCATAGCAATGCCCAGCGTGTATCTCTGCTTACTTGTGGGTGGGAGCTGCAACCAAGTTTCTGCTTCCGTTACTGAGACGTCGGGCGTGAGCTCCCCAAATGAAGGGAAGCCCGCTGGTTTTCTGCAGTGTGGCTCAGGTAGCCTCACTCTGCCAGACCCGCATGGAAAGAAAGCCTCCCTGCCAACGACTTCCTGAGCTTGTATGAAAGCTGCAGAATGCTAGCCATCCAAAGGAGTAACCCGATCCTGGCTCTTGCAGCTGCACACAAAGGCTTGTACCCAGAGGTGCTTTTCCCTTCATGGTGCTCACAAGGCTTTTGGGATACAGTGTACCACCACAAAGAAGGGCACCCGCGAGACTTCGGGGCCACGAGAGGCATGCGAGAGCTAAAGCAGTCCTGTGACTTAGCTTTCCAGCACACGGAGGCACCCCTGTCTCTGGTGATGGGGAAAAGTCCACCTTCCTTCGAAACAAGAGGTCACTTTTGATGGTATTGTAGCTGCAGATGGCAGTGGGATGAGCCCACAGGGATGAGTGGCAAGCACCTGGTTTCTTTTGGGAGAACTAAGTGTTCCTGATAGAGGCTTTTGTGGGATGAAGGAACGTGGGCAACGCGTTTTCCAGGCAGCTGGTGCAGCAACCAAGTCCCTTTCCTAAAGGGGAAAAGCACGTTTTCCCGACATGTTCGACTTACCAACTTGAGCCCACGGCGCCTTTACCAGCACTCTCTCACTGACGTACTGGGGGCTTTGGGGACACACTGGGCCCTTCCATGATGGCACATTGGACGCCCGAGTTCTGCATGCGAGCCATCGCCTTTCCCCCTGGATGACAGAGTCAGGCTTAGGTGACTTCGGAGCGTCCAAATGTCTCCAATTCTTCCCGGTAGCTGGGTTCTTTCTTCCAGCTGGGCCGAAAGACTCCCTTCCCTTCACGGTTGAGACACCAAAGGTATGAACACCCAGGATGTACCTAGTTCCCTGGCAGTATTCCAGTGCAACACAGGTGGCGTCACAAAGGGGTGCCACGTGAACGCACGACTGGCTGCAACTGCGTCCCTGGGGCGGTTTTAAAGCTGTGGAAAGCAAGCTGTGCCAGCAAGAAACCAGTTCATTGCCCTTCCACCTGCATAGAAGGAGGGGATCCCGAGGGTCTGGCTCCCGCTCTGTTCCTTGCAAGCCACACAAGGGAGTCACAGGACAGACGTTCTCTCTCGGAAATGATTTCATACACGACTGACTTGAGCCTGTGAAAAGCATGCAGGAGTTAGTTGCAGCACTCGATCGACTCAGTGTTTCTTGGGCAGGCTGCACACCACATTTGCTGATGAGCACCTCTGGGGCTGCCCCTGTGGCTTGTGCTCACCTTTTCTTCGCACTCTAAGTAGGGAGGCTCGTGGGAGGAGCCCCCAGCAAGCACCGGAGACCTCAAGGCTTCTTCCCGGAAACCTCACTCTTCTTCACTGAGGCACCCCTGGAAGGGAATAAAAGCCGCGCAACATGAGTGTTTTCCAAGCAGCCTGGGCGCCTCCACTATCTACCTTGGGAATGGGTAGTACTGCCTTTCCCAGGCTTCCCTTGTGCCTAGTGGATCCCAGTGCACCTTTACATCCCTTTTCTGACCAGCGACTGGAGACGCTTAGAACACACTTCACCCTTCCACGATGACCCTTTTGGACTCGCGTGCTCTCAGTGGGGCGCATTGCATAATCTTCTAGACGCCCACCTTAGGCCCTGGTGTGTTGGATGTTCCACGGCCTAGCCTGGCTCAGGGTATATCCCTGCTTACTTTTGTGTGGGACCCGTAGCCAAGGTTCCGCTTCCACCACGGAGATGTCGGGCCTGAGCTTCGCGGATGGATTGGAAGCCCGGTGGCTTTTGGCCGTGCAGCTCAGCTATCCGCACTTGAAAGGAAGCCCTCCTAGACCCGTCTTCCTGAGGTTGTAGGAAAGGTGAGGAACGCTACCCATCCAAAGTAGAAAGCCGCTCCTGGCTCTTCAAACTGCAAAGAGAGGGCTGTTCCCCGAGCTCTTTTTCCCTCGATGGTGCTCAGCAGGCTTCTGGTGTACAGCGTATTCCAAGGCGAGGCGTGATCTACGCACGGTCCTAAGCCATGTGAGGCACACTAGACCTAAAGCAGTCCATTGACTAAGGCTTCCAGGACACTGCTGCACCCCCAATTTGGGAGTTGGGAAGAAGTGCACCTCACCTCGAGACCAGAGGTTTACGTACTCTTGGCCCTCTACCTACTGAATGCTGTGGGATGAGCTCGCGGTCAAGAATGGCAGGCACCTGGTCTCGTTCCGGAAAACTCACTGTCCCTCACAGAGGCATTTGTGGAGTGAAGCCGAATGGGCAGCGTGTTTTTCAGGCAGCTTGGAAGCAGCAACCAAGTCACTTTCTGAAAGGGGAAAAGCGGCTTTTCCCGACATTTTCTCTAATTGCCAACATGACCCCACAGCGCCTTTACCGGCACTCTCTGACTGATTACTGGAGACTGTGGGAACACACTGGGCCCTTCCATGATGACCCATTGGACACCTGGGTACTGCAGGCGGTGCAGAGCCTTACGCCTGGAATCACCTAGTCAGGTCTAGGGGACTTAGGAACGCCCAATGCTTCCCATTGTTACCGGTATTTCTGTACGTTTTCTTACGCTGGGCCAAACGTCTGCCTTCCCTTCCTGGTGGGGATTAAACAGGTATGAGTACCCAGGATGCATCTTAGTCTCAGGGACTGTGTCAGTGCAACTCCTTGGCCTTTACAAAGGCAGAGCCGTGCTGAACGGAAGACGGGCTACAGCTGTGTCCCCTGGGCTGCGGTAAAGCTGTAGGAAAAGAGCTACGCCAAGAAAGAACACCCTTCCTCTCCCTTCCCTCTGCATAGAAAGAGTGGATCCCTACTTGCTCTTTCACTCTTTGTTACTTAAAAGACACACTAGGAACTCACGGGACACACATCCGCTCTCGGAAATGAAATCCAGCGCGACTGTCTCCAGCCTGCAGAAACCATATAGGACTGGCAGCACAGGATCGACTCAGTGTTTACTGAGGCGGCTCACACCAAACTTTGCTGACGGGGAAGCTCTGGGGCTTCAGTTGAGGCTTGGGGTCACGTTCTCTTCCCACTCGAGGTGGGGGCGGGGCGGGGGGTCGGATGAACTCCTAGCATGCAATGGCGGCCTCAGGGCCTCTTACGAGCAAGCTCACTTTTCTTCACGGAGGCATTCCTAGGCGTGACTTCCAGATGTGCACGATGAGTGTTTTTTCAGGCAGCCCAGAGGCCTCCACTCTCCAGATTTGAAATGGGGACATAGAGCCTTTCGCAGTCTTACCGTTTGCCTAGTGGACCACACTGCTCCTTTTCCTCTCTTTACTGAGCAGCTTCAGCAGCCGCTTTGAACACACTTCACCCTTCCACGAAGACCCTTTTGGCCGTGGCGTCTTCTGCGTGTGGTGCGTTGCATGATCGTCTGAATGCCCTCGGTCGGCTTAGATGTCTCTGGAGGTTCCAAGGGCATAGCAATGCCCAGCGTGTATCTCTGCTTACTTGTGGGTGGGAGCTGCAACCAAGTTTCTGCTTCCGTTACTGAGACGTCGGGCGTGAGCTCCCCAAATGAAGGGAAGCCCGCTGGTTTTCTGCAGTGTGGCTCAGGTAGCCTCACTCTGCCAGACCCGCATGGAAAGAAAGCCTCCCTGCCAACGACTTCCTGAGCTTGTATGAAAGCTGCAGAATGCTAGCCATCCAAAGGAGTAACCCGATCCTGGCTCTTGCAGCTGCACACAAAGGCTTGTACCCAGAGGTGCTTTTCCCTTCATGGTGCTCACAAGGCTTTTGGGATACAGTGTACCACCACAAAGAAGGGCACCCGCGAGACTTCGGGGCCACGAGAGGCATGCGAGAGCTAAAGCAGTCCTGTGACTTAGCTTTCCAGCACACGGAGGCACCCCTGTCTCTGGTGATGGGGAAAAGTCCACCTTCCTTCGAAACAAGAGGTCACTTTTGATGGTATTGTAGCTGCAGATGGCAGTGGGATGAGCCCACAGGGATGAGTGGCAAGCACCTGGTTTCTTTTGGGAGAACTAAGTGTTCCTGATAGAGGCTTTTGTGGGATGAAGGAACGTGGGCAACGCGTTTTCCAGGCAGCTGGTGCAGCAACCAAGTCCCTTTCCTAAAGGGGAAAAGCACGTTTTCCCGACATGTTCGACTTACCAACTTGAGCCCACGGCGCCTTTACCAGCACTCTCTCACTGACGTACTGGGGGCTTTGGGGACACACTGGGCCCTTCCATGATGGCACATTGGACGCCCGAGTTCTGCATGCGAGCCATCGCCTTTCCCCCTGGATGACAGAGTCAGGCTTAGGTGACTTCGGAGCGTCCAAATGTCTCCAATTCTTCCCGGTAGCTGGGTTCTTTCTTCCAGCTGGGCCGAAAGACTCCCTTCCCTTCACGGTTGAGACACCAAAGGTATGAACACCCAGGATGTACCTAGTTCCCTGGCAGTATTCCAGTGCAACACAGGTGGCGTCACAAAGGGGTGCCACGTGAACGCACGACTGGCTGCAACTGCGTCCCTGGGGCGGTTTTAAAGCTGTGGAAAGCAAGCTGTGCCAGCAAGAAACCAGTTCATTGCCCTTCCACCTGCATAGAAGGAGGGGATCCCGAGGGTCTGGCTCCCGCTCTGTTCCTTGCAAGCCACACAAGGGAGTCACAGGACAGACGTTCTCTCTCGGAAATGATTTCATACACGACTGACTTGAGCCTGTGAAAAGCATGCAGGAGTTAGTTGCAGCACTCGATCGACTCAGTGTTTCTTGGGCAGGCTGCACACCACATTTGCTGATGAGCACCTCTGGGGCTGCCCCTGTGGCTTGTGCTCACCTTTTCTTCGCACTCTAAGTAGGGAGGCTCGTGGGAGGAGCCCCCAGCAAGCACCGGAGACCTCAAGGCTTCTTCCCGGAAACCTCACTCTTCTTCACTGAGGCACCCCTGGAAGGGAATAAAAGCCGCGCAACATGAGTGTTTTCCAAGCAGCCTGGGCGCCTCCACTATCTACCTTGGGAATGGGTAGTACTGCCTTTCCCAGGCTTCCCTTGTGCCTAGTGGATCCCAGTGCACCTTTACATCCCTTTTCTGACCAGCGACTGGAGACGCTTAGAACACACTTCACCCTTCCACGATGACCCTTTTGGACTCGCGTGCTCTCAGTGGGGCGCATTGCATAATCTTCTAGACGCCCACCTTAGGCCCTGGTGTGTTGGATGTTCCACGGCCTAGCCTGGCTCAGGGTATATCCCTGCTTACTTTTGTGTGGGACCCGTAGCCAAGGTTCCGCTTCCACCACGGAGATGTCGGGCCTGAGCTTCGCGGATGGATTGGAAGCCCGGTGGCTTTTGGCCGTGCAGCTCAGCTATCCGCACTTGAAAGGAAGCCCTCCTAGACCCGTCTTCCTGAGGTTGTAGGAAAGGTGAGGAACGCTACCCATCCAAAGTAGAAAGCCGCTCCTGGCTCTTCAAACTGCAAAGAGAGGGCTGTTCCCCGAGCTCTTTTTCCCTCGATGGTGCTCAGCAGGCTTCTGGTGTACAGCGTATTCCAAGGCGAGGCGTGATCTACGCACGGTCCTAAGCCATGTGAGGCACACTAGACCTAAAGCAGTCCATTGACTAAGGCTTCCAGGACACTGCTGCACCCCCAATTTGGGAGTTGGGAAGAAGTGCACCTCACCTCGAGACCAGAGGTTTACGTACTCTTGGCCCTCTACCTACTGAATGCTGTGGGATGAGCTCGCGGTCAAGAATGGCAGGCACCTGGTCTCGTTCCGGAAAACTCACTGTCCCTCACAGAGGCATTTGTGGAGTGAAGCCGAATGGGCAGCGTGTTTTTCAGGCAGCTTGGAAGCAGCAACCAAGTCACTTTCTGAAAGGGGAAAAGCGGCTTTTCCCGACATTTTCTCTAATTGCCAACATGACCCCACAGCGCCTTTACCGGCACTCTCTGACTGATTACTGGAGACTGTGGGAACACACTGGGCCCTTCCATGATGACCCATTGGACACCTGGGTACTGCAGGCGGTGCAGAGCCTTACGCCTGGAATCACCTAGTCAGGTCTAGGGGACTTAGGAACGCCCAATGCTTCCCATTGTTACCGGTATTTCTGTACGTTTTCTTACGCTGGGCCAAACGTCTGCCTTCCCTTCCTGGTGGGGATTAAACAGGTATGAGTACCCAGGATGCATCTTAGTCTCAGGGACTGTGTCAGTGCAACTCCTTGGCCTTTACAAAGGCAGAGCCGTGCTGAACGGAAGACGGGCTACAGCTGTGTCCCCTGGGCTGCGGTAAAGCTGTAGGAAAAGAGCTACGCCAAGAAAGAACACCCTTCCTCTCCCTTCCCTCTGCATAGAAAGAGTGGATCCCTACTTGCTCTTTCACTCTTTGTTACTTAAAAGACACACTAGGAACTCACGGGACACACATCCGCTCTCGGAAATGAAATCCAGCGCGACTGTCTCCAGCCTGCAGAAACCATATAGGACTGGCAGCACAGGATCGACTCAGTGTTTACTGAGGCGGCTCACACCAAACTTTGCTGACGGGGAAGCTCTGGGGCTTCAGTTGAGGCTTGGGGTCACGTTCTCTTCCCACTCGAGGTGGGGGCGGGGCGGGGGGTCGGATGAACTCCTAGCATGCAATGGCGGCCTCAGGGCCTCTTACGAGCAAGCTCACTTTTCTTCACGGAGGCATTCCTAGGCGTGACTTCCAGATGTGCACGATGAGTGTTTTTTCAGGCAGCCCAGAGGCCTCCACTCTCCAGATTTGAAATGGGGACATAGAGCCTTTCGCAGTCTTACCGTTTGCCTAGTGGACCACACTGCTCCTTTTCCTCTCTTTACTGAGCAGCTTCAGCAGCCGCTTTGAACACACTTCACCCTTCCACGAAGACCCTTTTGGCCGTGGCGTCTTCTGCGTGTGGTGCGTTGCATGATCGTCTGAATGCCCTCGGTCGGCTTAGATGTCTCTGGAGGTTCCAAGGGCATAGCAATGCCCAGCGTGTATCTCTGCTTACTTGTGGGTGGGAGCTGCAACCAAGTTTCTGCTTCCGTTACTGAGACGTCGGGCGTGAGCTCCCCAAATGAAGGGAAGCCCGCTGGTTTTCTGCAGTGTGGCTCAGGTAGCCTCACTCTGCCAGACCCGCATGGAAAGAAAGCCTCCCTGCCAACGACTTCCTGAGCTTGTATGAAAGCTGCAGAATGCTAGCCATCCAAAGGAGTAACCCGATCCTGGCTCTTGCAGCTGCACACAAAGGCTTGTACCCAGAGGTGCTTTTCCCTTCATGGTGCTCACAAGGCTTTTGGGATACAGTGTACCACCACAAAGAAGGGCACCCGCGAGACTTCGGGGCCACGAGAGGCATGCGAGAGCTAAAGCAGTCCTGTGACTTAGCTTTCCAGCACACGGAGGCACCCCTGTCTCTGGTGATGGGGAAAAGTCCACCTTCCTTCGAAACAAGAGGTCACTTTTGATGGTATTGTAGCTGCAGATGGCAGTGGGATGAGCCCACAGGGATGAGTGGCAAGCACCTGGTTTCTTTTGGGAGAACTAAGTGTTCCTGATAGAGGCTTTTGTGGGATGAAGGAACGTGGGCAACGCGTTTTCCAGGCAGCTGGTGCAGCAACCAAGTCCCTTTCCTAAAGGGGAAAAGCACGTTTTCCCGACATGTTCGACTTACCAACTTGAGCCCACGGCGCCTTTACCAGCACTCTCTCACTGACGTACTGGGGGCTTTGGGGACACACTGGGCCCTTCCATGATGGCACATTGGACGCCCGAGTTCTGCATGCGAGCCATCGCCTTTCCCCCTGGATGACAGAGTCAGGCTTAGGTGACTTCGGAGCGTCCAAATGTCTCCAATTCTTCCCGGTAGCTGGGTTCTTTCTTCCAGCTGGGCCGAAAGACTCCCTTCCCTTCACGGTTGAGACACCAAAGGTATGAACACCCAGGATGTACCTAGTTCCCTGGCAGTATTCCAGTGCAACACAGGTGGCGTCACAAAGGGGTGCCACGTGAACGCACGACTGGCTGCAACTGCGTCCCTGGGGCGGTTTTAAAGCTGTGGAAAGCAAGCTGTGCCAGCAAGAAACCAGTTCATTGCCCTTCCACCTGCATAGAAGGAGGGGATCCCGAGGGTCTGGCTCCCGCTCTGTTCCTTGCAAGCCACACAAGGGAGTCACAGGACAGACGTTCTCTCTCGGAAATGATTTCATACACGACTGACTTGAGCCTGTGAAAAGCATGCAGGAGTTAGTTGCAGCACTCGATCGACTCAGTGTTTCTTGGGCAGGCTGCACACCACATTTGCTGATGAGCACCTCTGGGGCTGCCCCTGTGGCTTGTGCTCACCTTTTCTTCGCACTCTAAGTAGGGAGGCTCGTGGGAGGAGCCCCCAGCAAGCACCGGAGACCTCAAGGCTTCTTCCCGGAAACCTCACTCTTCTTCACTGAGGCACCCCTGGAAGGGAATAAAAGCCGCGCAACATGAGTGTTTTCCAAGCAGCCTGGGCGCCTCCACTATCGACCTTGGGAATGGGTAGTACTGCCTTTCCCAGGCTTCCCTTGTGCCTAGTGGATCCCAGTGCACCTTTACATCCCTTTTCTGACCAGCGACTGGAGACGCTTAGAACACACTTCACCCTTCCACGATGACCCTTTTGGACTCGCGTGCTCTCAGTGGGGCGCATTGCATAATCTTCTAGACGCCCACCTTAGGCCCTGGTGTGTTGGATGTTCCACGGCCTAGCCTGGCTCAGGGTATATCCCTGCTTACTTTTGTGTGGGACCCGTAGCCAAGGTTCCGCTTCCACCACGGAGATGTCGGGCCTGAGCTTCGCGGATGGATTGGAAGCCCGGTGGCTTTTGGCCGTGCAGCTCAGCTATCCGCACTTGAAAGGAAGCCCTCCTAGACCCGTCTTCCTGAGGTTGTAGGAAAGGTGAGGAACGCTACCCATCCAAAGTAGAAAGCCGCTCCTGGCTCTTCAAACTGCAAAGAGAGGGCTGTTCCCCGAGCTCTTTTTCCCTCGATGGTGCTCAGCAGGCTTCTGGTGTACAGCGTATTCCAAGGCGAGGCGTGATCTACGCACGGTCCTAAGCCATGTGAGGCACACTAGACCTAAAGCAGTCCATTGACTAAGGCTTCCAGGACACTGCTGCACCCCCAATTTGGGAGTTGGGAAGAAGTGCACCTCACCTCGAGACCAGAGGTTTACGTACTCTTGGCCCTCTACCTACTGAATGCTGTGGGATGAGCTCGCGGTCAAGAATGGCAGGCACCTGGTCTCGTTCCGGAAAACTCACTGTCCCTCACAGAGGCATTTGTGGAGTGAAGCCGAATGGGCAGCGTGTTTTTCAGGCAGCTTGGAAGCAGCAACCAAGTCACTTTCTGAAAGGGGAAAAGCGGCTTTTCCCGACATTTTCTCTAATTGCCAACATGACCCCACAGCGCCTTTACCGGCACTCTCTGACTGATTACTGGAGACTGTGGGAACACACTGGGCCCTTCCATGATGACCCATTGGACACCTGGGTACTGCAGGCGGTGCAGAGCCTTACGCCTGGAATCACCTAGTCAGGTCTAGGGGACTTAGGAACGCCCAATGCTTCCCATTGTTACCGGTATTTCTGTACGTTTTCTTACGCTGGGCCAAACGTCTGCCTTCCCTTCCTGGTGGGGATTAAACAGGTATGAGTACCCAGGATGCATCTTAGTCTCAGGGACTGTGTCAGTGCAACTCCTTGGCCTTTACAAAGGCAGAGCCGTGCTGAACGGAAGACGGGCTACAGCTGTGTCCCCTGGGCTGCGGTAAAGCTGTAGGAAAAGAGCTACGCCAAGAAAGAACACCCTTCCTCTCCCTTCCCTCTGCATAGAAAGAGTGGATCCCTACTTGCTCTTTCACTCTTTGTTACTTAAAAGACACACTAGGAACTCACGGGACACACATCCGCTCTCGGAAATGAAATCCAGCGCGACTGTCTCCAGCCTGCAGAAACCATATAGGACTGGCAGCACAGGATCGACTCAGTGTTTACTGAGGCGGCTCACATCAAACTTTGCTGACGGGGAAGCTCTGGGGCTTCAGTTGAGGCTTGGGGTCACGTTCTCTTCCCACTCGAGGTGGGGGCGGGGCGGGGGGTCGGATGAACTCCTAGCATGCAATGGCGGCCTCAGGGCCTCTTACGAGCAAGCTCACTTTTCTTCACGGAGGCATTCCTAGGCGTGACTTCCAGATGTGCACGATGAGTGTTTTTTCAGGCAGCCCAGAGGCCTCCACTCTCGAGATTTGAAATGGGGACATAGAGCCTTTCGCAGTCTTACCGTTTGCCTAGTGGACCACACTGCTCCTTTTCCTCTCTTTACTGAGCAGCTTCAGCAGCCGCTTTGAACACACTTCACCCTTCCACGAAGACCCTTTTGGCCGTGGCGTCTTCTGCGTGTGGTGCGTTGCATGATCGTCTGAATGCCCTCGGTCGGCTTAGATGTCTCTGGAGGTTCCAAGGGCATAGCAATGCCCAGCGTGTATCTCTGCTTACTTGTGGGTGGGAGCTGCAACCAAGTTTCTGCTTCCGTTACTGAGACGTCGGGCGTGAGCTCCCCAAATGAAGGGAAGCCCGCTGGTTTTCTGCAGTGTGGCTCAGGTAGCCTCACTCTGCCAGACCCGCATGGAAAGAAAGCCTCCCTGCCAACGACTTCCTGAGCTTGTATGAAAGCTGCAGAATGCTAGCCATCCAAAGGAGTAACCCGATCCTGGCTCTTGCAGCTGCACACAAAGGCTTGTACCCAGAGGTGCTTTTCCCTTCATGGTGCTCACAAGGCTTTTGGGATACAGTGTACCACCACAAAGAAGGGCACCCGCGAGACTTCGGGGCCACGAGAGGCATGCGAGAGCTAAAGCAGTCCTGTGACTTAGCTTTCCAGCACACGGAGGCACCCCTGTCTCTGGTGATGGGGAAAAGTCCACCTTCCTTCGAAACAAGAGGTCACTTTTGATGGTATTGTAGCTGCAGATGGCAGTGGGATGAGCCCACAGGGATGAGTGGCAAGCACCTGGTTTCTTTTGGGAGAACTAAGTGTTCCTGATAGAGGCTTTTGTGGGATGAAGGAACGTGGGCAACGCGTTTTCCAGGCAGCTGGTGCAGCAACCAAGTCCCTTTCCTAAAGGGGAAAAGCACGTTTTCCCGACATGTTCGACTTACCAACTTGAGCCCACGGCGCCTTTACCAGCACTCTCTCACTGACGTACTGGGGGCTTTGGGGACACACTGGGCCCTTCCATGATGGCACATTGGACGCCCGAGTTCTGCATGCGAGCCATCGCCTTTCCCCCTGGATGACAGAGTCAGGCTTAGGTGACTTCGGAGCGTCCAAATGTCTCCAATTCTTCCCGGTAGCTGGGTTCTTTCTTCCAGCTGGGCCGAAAGACTCCCTTCCCTTCACGGTTGAGACACCAAAGGTATGAACACCCAGGATGTACCTAGTTCCCTGGCAGTATTCCAGTGCAACACAGGTGGCGTCACAAAGGGGTGCCACGTGAACGCACGACTGGCTGCAACTGCGTCCCTGGGGCGGTTTTAAAGCTGTGGAAAGCAAGCTGTGCCAGCAAGAAACCAGTTCATTGCCCTTCCACCTGCATAGAAGGAGGGGATCCCGAGGGTCTGGCTCCCGCTCTGTTCCTTGCAAGCCACACAAGGGAGTCACAGGACAGACGTTCTCTCTCGGAAATGATTTCATACACGACTGACTTGAGCCTGTGAAAAGCATGCAGGAGTTAGTTGCAGCACTCGATCGACTCAGTGTTTCTTGGGCAGGCTGCACACCACATTTGCTGATGAGCACCTCTGGGGCTGCCCCTGTGGCTTGTGCTCACCTTTTCTTCGCACTCTAAGTAGGGAGGCTCGTGGGAGGAGCCCCCAGCAAGCACCGGAGACCTCAAGGCTTCTTCCCGGAAACCTCACTCTTCTTCACTGAGGCACCCCTGGAAGGGAATAAAAGCCGCGCAACATGAGTGTTTTCCAAGCAGCCTGGGCGCCTCCACTATCTACCTTGGGAATGGGTAGTACTGCCTTTCCCAGGCTTCCCTTGTGCCTAGTGGATCCCAGTGCACCTTTACATCCCTTTTCTGACCAGCGACTGGAGACGCTTAGAACACACTTCACCCTTCCACGATGACCCTTTTGGACTCGCGTGCTCTCAGTGGGGCGCATTGCATAATCTTCTAGACGCCCACCTTAGGCCCTGGTGTGTTGGATGTTCCACGGCCTAGCCTGGCTCAGGGTATATCCCTGCTTACTTTTGTGTGGGACCCGTAGCCAAGGTTCCGCTTCCACCACGGAGATGTCGGGCCTGAGCTTCGCGGATGGATTGGAAGCCCGGTGGCTTTTGGCCGTGCAGCTCAGCTATCCGCACTTGAAAGGAAGCCCTCCTAGACCCGTCTTCCTGAGGTTGTAGGAAAGGTGAGGAACGCTACCCATCCAAAGTAGAAAGCCGCTCCTGGCTCTTCAAACTGCAAAGAGAGGGCTGTTCCCCGAGCTCTTTTTCCCTCGATGGTGCTCAGCAGGCTTCTGGTGTACAGCGTATTCCAAGGCGAGGCGTGATCTACGCACGGTCCTAAGCCATGTGAGGCACACTAGACCTAAAGCAGTCCATTGACTAAGGCTTCCAGGACACTGCTGCACCCCCAATTTGGGAGTTGGGAAGAAGTGCACCTCACCTCGAGACCAGAGGTTTACGTACTCTTGGCCCTCTACCTACTGAATGCTGTGGGATGAGCTCGCGGTCAAGAATGGCAGGCACCTGGTCTCGTTCCGGAAAACTCACTGTCCCTCACAGAGGCATTTGTGGAGTGAAGCCGAATGGGCAGCGTGCTTTTCAGGCAGCTTGGAAGCAGCAACCAAGTCACTTTCTGAAAGGGGAAAAGCGGCTTTTCCCGACATTTTCTCTAATTGCCAACATGACCCCACAGCGCCTTTACCGGCACTCTCTGACTGATTACTGGAGACTGTGGGAACACACTGGGCCCTTCCATGATGACCCATTGGACACCTGGGTACTGCAGGCGGTGCAGAGCCTTACGCCTGGAATCACCTAGTCAGGTCTAGGGGACTTAGGAACGCCCAATGCTTCCCATTGTTACCGGTATTTCTGTACGTTTTCTTACGCTGGGCCAAACGTCTGCCTTCCCTTCCTGGTGGGGATTAAACAGGTATGAGTACCCAGGATGCATCTTAGTCTCAGGGACTGTGTCAGTGCAACTCCTTGGCCTTTACAAAGGCAGAGCCGTGCTGAACGGAAGACGGGCTACAGCTGTGTCCCCTGGGCTGCGGTAAAGCTGTAGGAAAAGAGCTACGCCAAGAAAGAACACCCTTCCTCTCCCTTCCCTCTGCATAGAAAGAGTGGATCCCTACTTGCTCTTTCACTCTTTGTTACTTAAAAGACACACTAGGAACTCACGGGACACACATCCGCTCTCGGAAATGAAATCCAGCGCGACTGTCTCCAGCCTGCAGAAACCATATAGGACTGGCAGCACAGGATCGACTCAGTGTTTACTGAGGCGGCTCACACCAAACTTTGCTGACGGGGAAGCTCTGGGGCTTCAGTTGAGGCTTGGGGTCACGTTCTCTTCCCACTCGAGGTGGGGGCGGGGCGGGGGGTCGGATGAACTCCTAGCATGCAATGGCGGCCTCAGGGCCTCTTACGAGCAAGCTCACTTTTCTTCACGGAGGCATTCCTAGGCGTGACTTCCAGATGTGCACGATGAGTGTTTTTTCAGGCAGCCCAGAGGCCTCCACTCTCCAGATTTGAAATGGGGACATAGAGCCTTTCGCAGTCTTACCGTTTGCCTAGTGGACCACACTGCTCCTTTTCCTCTCTTTACTGAGCAGCTTCAGCAGCCGCTTTGAACACACTTCACCCTTCCACGAAGACCCTTTTGGCCGTGGCGTCTTCTGCGTGTGGTGCGTTGCATGATCGTCTGAATGCCCTCGGTCGGCTTAGATGTCTCTGGAGGTTCCAAGGGCATAGCAATGCCCAGCGTGTATCTCTGCTTACTTGTGGGTGGGAGCTGCAACCAAGTTTCTGCTTCCGTTACTGAGACGTCGGGCGTGAGCTCCCCAAATGAAGGGAAGCCCGCTGGTTTTCTGCAGTGTGGCTCAGGTAGCCTCACTCTGCCAGACCCGCATGGAAAGAAAGCCTCCCTGCCAACGACTTCCTGAGCTTGTATGAAAGCTGCAGAATGCTAGCCATCCAAAGGAGTAACCCGATCCTGGCTCTTGCAGCTGCACACAAAGGCTTGTACCCAGAGGTGCTTTTCCCTTCATGGTGCTCACAAGGCTTTTGGGATACAGTGTACCACCACAAAGAAGGGCACCCGCGAGACTTCGGGGCCACGAGAGGCATGCGAGAGCTAAAGCAGTCCTGTGACTTAGCTTTCCAGCACACGGAGGCACCCCTGTCTCTGGTGATGGGGAAAAGTCCACCTTCCTTCGAAACAAGAGGTCACTTTTGATGGTATTGTAGCTGCAGATGGCAGTGGGATGAGCCCACAGGGATGAGTGGCAAGCACCTGGTTTCTTTTGGGAGAACTAAGTGTTCCTGATAGAGGCTTTTGTGGGATGAAGGAACGTGGGCAACGCGTTTTCCAGGCAGCTGGTGCAGCAACCAAGTCCCTTTCCTAAAGGGGAAAAGCACGTTTTCCCGACATGTTCGACTTACCAACTTGAGCCCACGGCGCCTTTACCAGCACTCTCTCACTGACGTACTGGGGGCTTTGGGGACACACTGGGCCCTTCCATGATGGCACATTGGACGCCCGAGTTCTGCATGCGAGCCATCGCCTTTCCCCCTGGATGACAGAGTCAGGCTTAGGTGACTTCGGAGCGTCCAAATGTCTCCAATTCTTCCCGGTAGCTGGGTTCTTTCTTCCAGCTGGGCCGAAAGACTCCCTTCCCTTCACGGTTGAGACACCAAAGGTATGAACACCCAGGATGTACCTAGTTCCCTGGCAGTATTCCAGTGCAACACAGGTGGCGTCACAAAGGGGTGCCACGTGAACGCACGACTGGCTGCAACTGCGTCCCTGGGGCGGTTTTAAAGCTGTGGAAAGCAAGCTGTGCCAGCAAGAAACCAGTTCATTGCCCTTCCACCTGCATAGAAGGAGGGGATCCCGAGGGTCTGGCTCCCGCTCTGTTCCTTGCAAGCCACACAAGGGAGTCACAGGACAGACGTTCTCTCTCGGAAATGATTTCATACACGACTGACTTGAGCCTGTGAAAAGCATGCAGGAGTTAGTTGCAGCACTCGATCGACTCAGTGTTTCTTGGGCAGGCTGCACACCACATTTGCTGATGAGCACCTCTGGGGCTGCCCCTGTGGCTTGTGCTCACCTTTTCTTCGCACTCTAAGTAGGGAGGCTCGTGGGAGGAGCCCCCAGCAAGCACCGGAGACCTCAAGGCTTCTTCCCGGAAACCTCACTCTTCTTCACTGAGGCACCCCTGGAAGGGAATAAAAGCCGCGCAACATGAGTGTTTTCCAAGCAGCCTGGGCGCCTCCACTATCTACCTTGGGAATGGGTAGTACTGCCTTTCCCAGGCTTCCCTTGTGCCTAGTGGATCCCAGTGCACCTTTACATCCCTTTTCTGACCAGCGACTGGAGACGCTTAGAACACACTTCACCCTTCCACGATGACCCTTTTGGACTCGCGTGCTCTCAGTGGGGCGCATTGCATAATCTTCTAGACGCCCACCTTAGGCCCTGGTGTGTTGGATGTTCCACGGCCTAGCCTGGCTCAGGGTATATCCCTGCTTACTTTTGTGTGGGACCCGTAGCCAAGGTTCCGCTTCCACCACGGAGATGTCGGGCCTGAGCTTCGCGGATGGATTGGAAGCCCGGTGGCTTTTGGCCGTGCAGCTCAGCTATCCGCACTTGAAAGGAAGCCCTCCTAGACCCGTCTTCCTGAGGTTGTAGGAAAGGTGAGGAACGCTACCCATCCAAAGTAGAAAGCCGCTCCTGGCTCTTCAAACTGCAAAGAGAGGGCTGTTCCCCGAGCTCTTTTTCCCTCGATGGTGCTCAGCAGGCTTCTGGTGTACAGCGTATTCCAAGGCGAGGCGTGATCTACGCACGGTCCTAAGCCATGTGAGGCACACTAGACCTAAAGCAGTCCATTGACTAAGGCTTCCAGGACACTGCTGCACCCCCAATTTGGGAGTTGGGAAGAAGTGCACCTCACCTCGAGACCAGAGGTTTACGTACTCTTGGCCCTCTACCTACTGAATGCTGTGGGATGAGCTCGCGGTCAAGAATGGCAGGCACCTGGTCTCGTTCCGGAAAACTCACTGTCCCTCACAGAGGCATTTGTGGAGTGAAGCCGAATGGGCAGCGTGTTTTTCAGGCAGCTTGGAAGCAGCAACCAAGTCACTTTCTGAAAGGGGAAAAGCGGCTTTTCCCGACATTTTCTCTAATTGCCAACATGACCCCACAGCGCCTTTACCGGCACTCTCTGACTGATTACTGGAGACTGTGGGAACACACTGGGCCCTTCCATGATGACCCATTGGACACCTGGGTACTGCAGGCGGTGCAGAGCCTTACGCCTGGAATCACCTAGTCAGGTCTAGGGGACTTAGGAACGCCCAATGCTTCCCATTGTTACCGGTATTTCTGTACGTTTTCTTACGCTGGGCCAAACGTCTGCCTTCCCTTCCTGGTGGGGATTAAACAGGTATGAGTACCCAGGATGCATCTTAGTCTCAGGGACTGTGTCAGTGCAACTCCTTGGCCTTTACAAAGGCAGAGCCGTGCTGAACGGAAGACGGGCTACAGCTGTGTCCCCTGGGCTGCGGTAAAGCTGTAGGAAAAGAGCTACGCCAAGAAAGAACACCCTTCCTCTCCCTTCCCTCTGCATAGAAAGAGTGGATCCCTACTTGCTCTTTCACTCTTTGTTACTTAAAAGACACACTAGGAACTCACGGGACACACATCCGCTCTCGGAAATGAAATCCAGCGCGACTGTCTCCAGCCTGCAGAAACCATATAGGACTGGCAGCACAGGATCGACTCAGTGTTTACTGAGGCGGCTCACACCAAACTTTGCTGACGGGGAAGCTCTGGGGCTTCAGTTGAGGCTTGGGGTCACGTTCTCTTCCCACTCGAGGTGGGGGCGGGGCGGGGGGTCGGATGAACTCCTAGCATGCAATGGCGGCCTCAGGGCCTCTTACGAGCAAGCTCACTTTTCTTCACGGAGGCATTCCTAGGCGTGACTTCCAGATGTGCACGATGAGTGTTTTTTCAGGCAGCCCAGAGGCCTCCACTCTCGAGATTTGAAATGGGGACATAGAGCCTTTCGCAGTCTTACCGTTTGCCTAGTGGACCACACTGCTCCTTTTCCTCTCTTTACTGAGCAGCTTCAGCAGCCGCTTTGAACACACTTCACCCTTCCACGAAGACCCTTTTGGCCGTGGCGTCTTCTGCGTGTGGTGCGTTGCATGATCGTCTGAATGCCCTCGGTCGGCTTAGATGTCTCTGGAGGTTCCAAGGGCATAGCAATGCCCAGCGTGTATCTCTGCTTACTTGTGGGTGGGAGCTGCAACCAAGTTTCTGCTTCCGTTACTGAGACGTCGGGCGTGAGCTCCCCAAATGAAGGGAAGCCCGCTGGTTTTCTGCAGTGTGGCTCAGGTAGCCTCACTCTGCCAGACCCGCATGGAAAGAAAGCCTCCCTGCCAACGACTTCCTGAGCTTGTATGAAAGCTGCAGAATGCTAGCCATCCAAAGGAGTAACCCGATCCTGGCTCTTGCAGCTGCACACAAAGGCTTGTACCCAGAGGTGCTTTTCCCTTCATGGTGCTCACAAGGCTTTTGGGATACAGTGTACCACCACAAAGAAGGGCACCCGCGAGACTTCGGGGCCACGAGAGGCATGCGAGAGCTAAAGCAGTCCTGTGACTTAGCTTTCCAGCACACGGAGGCACCCCTGTCTCTGGTGATGGGGAAAAGTCCACCTTCCTTCGAAACAAGAGGTCACTTTTGATGGTATTGTAGCTGCAGATGGCAGTGGGATGAGCCCACAGGGATGAGTGGCAAGCACCTGGTTTCTTTTGGGAGAACTAAGTGTTCCTGATAGAGGCTTTTGTGGGATGAAGGAACGTGGGCAACGCGTTTTCCAGGCAGCTGGTGCAGCAACCAAGTCCCTTTCCTAAAGGGGAAAAGCACGTTTTCCCGACATGTTCGACTTACCAACTTGAGCCCACGGCGCCTTTACCAGCACTCTCTCACTGACGTACTGGGGGCTTTGGGGACACACTGGGCCCTTCCATGATGGCACATTGGACGCCCGAGTTCTGCATGCGAGCCATCGCCTTTCCCCCTGGATGACAGAGTCAGGCTTAGGTGACTTCGGAGCGTCCAAATGTCTCCAATTCTTCCCGGTAGCTGGGTTCTTTCTTCCAGCTGGGCCGAAAGACTCCCTTCCCTTCACGGTTGAGACACCAAAGGTATGAACACCCAGGATGTACCTAGTTCCCTGGCAGTATTCCAGTGCAACACAGGTGGCGTCACAAAGGGGTGCCACGTGAACGCACGACTGGCTGCAACTGCGTCCCTGGGGCGGTTTTAAAGCTGTGGAAAGCAAGCTGTGCCAGCAAGAAACCAGTTCATTGCCCTTCCACCTGCATAGAAGGAGGGGATCCCGAGGGTCTGGCTCCCGTTCTGTTCCTTGCAAGCCACACAAGGGAGTCACAGGACAGACGTTCTCTCTCGGAAATGATTTCATACACGACTGACTTGAGCCTGTGAAAAGCATGCAGGAGTTAGTTGCAGCACTCGATCGACTCAGTGTTTCTTGGGCAGGCTGCACACCACATTTGCTGATGAGCACCTCTGGGGCTGCCCCTGTGGCTTGTGCTCACCTTTTCTTCGCACTCTAAGTAGGGAGGCTCGTGGGAGGAGCCCCCAGCAAGCACCGGAGACCTCAAGGCTTCTTCCCGGAAACCTCACTCTTCTTCACTGAGGCACCCCTGGAAGGGAATAAAAGCCGTGCAACATGAGTGTTTTCCAAGCAGCCTGGGCGCCTCCACTATCTACCTTGGGAATGGGTAGTACTGCCTTTCCCAGGCTTCCCTTGTGCCTAGTGGATCCCAGTGCACCTTTACATCCCTTTTCTGACCAGCGACTGGAGACGCTTAGAACACACTTCACCCTTCCACGATGACCCTTTTGGACTCGCGTGCTCTCAGTGGGGCGCATTGCATAATCTTCTAGACGCCCACCTTAGGCCCTGGTGTGTTGGATGTTCCACGGCCTAGCCTGGCTCAGGGTATATCCCTGCTTACTTTTGTGTGGGACCCGTAGCCAAGGTTCCGCTTCCACCACGGAGATGTCGGGCCTGAGCTTCGCGGATGGATTGGAAGCCCGGTGGCTTTTGGCCGTGCAGCTCAGCTATCCGCACTTGAAAGGAAGCCCTCCTAGACCCGTCTTCCTGAGGTTGTAGGAAAGGTGAGGAACGCTACCCATCCAAAGTAGAAAGCCGCTCCTGGCTCTTCAAACTGCAAAGAGAGGGCTGTTCCCCGAGCTCTTTTTCCCTCGATGGTGCTCAGCAGGCTTCTGGTGTACAGCGTATTCCAAGGCGAGGCGTGATCTACGCACGGTCCTAAGCCATGTGAGGCACACTAGACCTAAAGCAGTCCATTGACTAAGGCTTCCAGGACACTGCTGCACCCCCAATTTGGGAGTTGGGAAGAAGTGCACCTCACCTCGAGACCAGAGGTTTACGTACTCTTGGCCCTCTACCTACTGAATGCTGTGGGATGAGCTCGCGGTCAAGAATGGCAGGCACCTGGTCTCGTTCCGGAAAACTCACTGTCCCTCACAGAGGCATTTGTGGAGTGAAGCCGAATGGGCAGCGTGTTTTTCAGGCAGCTTGGAAGCAGCAACCAAGTCACTTTCTGAAAGGGGAAAAGCGGCTTTTCCCGACATTTTCTCTAATTGCCAACATGACCCCACAGCGCCTTTACCGGCACTCTCTGACTGATTACTGGAGACTGTGGGAACACACTGGGCCCTTCCATGATGACCCATTGGACACCTGGGTACTGCAGGCGGTGCAGAGCCTTACGCCTGGAATCACCTAGTCAGGTCTAGGGGACTTAGGAACGCCCAATGCTTCCCATTGTTACCGGTATTTCTGTACGTTTTCTTACGCTGGGCCAAACGTCTGCCTTCCCTTCCTGGTGGGGATTAAACAGGTATGAGTACCCAGGATGCATCTTAGTCTCAGGGACTGTGTCAGTGCAACTCCTTGGCCTTTACAAAGGCAGAGCCGTGCTGAACGGAAGACGGGCTACAGCTGTGTCCCCTGGGCTGCGGTAAAGCTGTAGGAAAAGAGCTACGCCAAGAAAGAACACCCTTCCTCTCCCTTCCCTCTGCATAGAAAGAGTGGATCCCTACTTGCTCTTTCACTCTTTGTTACTTAAAAGACACACTAGGAACTCACGGGACACACATCCGCTCTCGGAAATGAAATCCAGCGCGACTGTCTCCAGCCTGCAGAAACCATATAGGACTGGCAGCACAGGATCGACTCAGTGTTTACTGAGGCGGCTCACACCAAACTTTGCTGACGGGGAAGCTCTGGGGCTTCAGTTGAGGCTTGGGGTCACGTTCTCTTCCCACTCGAGGTGGGGGCGGGGCGGGGGGTCGGATGAACTCCTAGCATGCAATGGCGGCCTCAGGGCCTCTTACGAGCAAGCTCACTTTTCTTCACGGAGGCATTCCTAGGCGTGACTTCCAGATGTGCACGATGAGTGTTTTTTCAGGCAGCCCAGAGGCCTCCACTCTCCAGATTTGAAATGGGGACATAGAGCCTTTCGCAGTCTTACCGTTGGCCTAGTGGACCACACTGCTCCTTTTCCTCTCTTTACTGAGCAGCTTCAGCAGCCGCTTTGAACACACTTCACCCTTCCACGAAGACCCTTTTGGCCGTGGCGTCTTCTGCGTGTGGTGCGTTGCATGATCGTCTGAATGCCCTCGGTCGGCTTAGATGTCTCTGGAGGTTCCAAGGGCATAGCAATGCCCAGCGTGTATCTCTGCTTACTTGTGGGTGGGAGCTGCAACCAAGTTTCTGCTTCCGTTACTGAGACGTCGGGCGTGAGCTCCCCAAATGAAGGGAAGCCCGCTGGTTTTCTGCAGTGTGGCTCAGGTAGCCTCACTCTGCCAGACCCGCATGGAAAGAAAGCCTCCCTGCCAACGACTTCCTGAGCTTGTATGAAAGCTGCAGAATGCTAGCCATCCAAAGGAGTAACCCGATCCTGGCTCTTGCAGCTGCACACAAAGGCTTGTACCCAGAGGTGCTTTTCCCTTCATGGTGCTCACAAGGCTTTTGGGATACAGTGTACCACCACAAAGAAGGGCACCCGCGAGACTTCGGGGCCACGAGAGGCATGCGAGAGCTAAAGCAGTCCTGTGACTTAGCTTTCCAGCACACGGAGGCACCCCTGTCTCTGGTGATGGGGAAAAGTCCACCTTCCTTCGAAACAAGAGGTCACTTTTGATGGTATTGTAGCTGCAGATGGCAGTGGGATGAGCCCACAGGAATGAGTGGCAAGCACCTGGTTTCTTTTGGGAGAACTAAGTGTTCCTGATAGAGGCTTTTGTGGGATGAAGGAACGTGGGCAACGCGTTTTCCAGGCAGCTGGTGCAGCAACCAAGTCCCTTTCCTAAAGGGGAAAAGCACGTTTTCCCGACATGTTCGACTTACCAACTTGAGCCCACGGCGCCTTTACCAGCACTCTCTCACTGACGTACTGGGGGCTTTGGGGACACACTGGGCCCTTCCATGATGGCACATTGGACGCCCGAGTTCTGCATGCGAGCCATCGCCTTTCCCCCTGGATGACAGAGTCAGGCTTAGGTGACTTCGGAGCGTCCAAATGTCTCCAATTCTTCCCGGTAGCTGGGTTCTTTCTTCCAGCTGGGCCGAAAGACTCCCTTCCCTTCACGGTTGAGACACCAAAGGTATGAACACCCAGGATGTACCTAGTTCCCTGGCAGTATTCCAGTGCAACACAGGTGGCGTCACAAAAGGGTGCCACGTGAACGCACGACTGGCTGCAACTGCGTCCCTGGGGCGGTTTTAAAGCTGTGGAAAGCAAGCTGTGCCAGCAAGAAACCAGTTCATTGCCCTTCCACCTGCATAGAAGGAGGGGATCCCGAGGGTCTGGCTCCCGTTCTGTTCCTTGCAAGCCACACAAGGGAGTCACAGGACAGACGTTCTCTCTCGGAAATGATTTCATACACGACTGACTTGAGCCTGTGAAAAGCATGCAGGAGTTAGTTGCAGCACTCGATCGACTCAGTGTTTCTTGGGCAGGCTGCACACCACATTTGCTGATGAGCACCTCTGGGGCTGCCCCTGTGGCTTGTGCTCACCTTTTCTTCGCACTCTAAGTAGGGAGGCTCGTGGGAGGAGCCCCCAGCAAGCACCGGAGACCTCAAGGCTTCTTCCCGGAAACCTCACTCTTCTTCACTGAGGCACCCCTGGAAGGGAATAAAAGCCGCGCAACATGAGTGTTTTCCAAGCAGCCTGGGCGCCTCCACTATCTACCTTGGGAATGGGTAGTACTGCCTTTCCCAGGCTTCCCTTGTGCCTAGTGGATCCCAGTGCACCTTTACATCCCTTTTCTGACCAGCGACTGGAGACGCTTAGAACACACTTCACCCTTCCACGATGACCCTTTTGGACTCGCGTGCTCTCAGTGGGGCGCATTGCATAATCTTCTAGACGCCCACCTTAGGCCCTGGTGTGTTGGATGTTCCACGGCCTAGCCTGGCTCAGGGTATATCCCTGCTTACTTTTGTGTGGGACCCGTAGCCAAGGTTCCGCTTCCACCACGGAGATGTCGGGCCTGAGCTTCGCGGATGGATTGGAAGCCCGGTGGCTTTTGGCCGTGCAGCTCAGCTATCCGCACTTGAAAGGAAGCCCTCCTAGACCCGTCTTCCTGAGGTTGTAGGAAAGGTGAGGAACGCTACCCATCCAAAGTAGAAAGCCGCTCCTGGCTCTTCAAACTGCAAAGAGAGGGCTGTTCCCCGAGCTCTTTTTCCCTCGATGGTGCTCAGCAGGCTTCTGGTGTACAGCGTATTCCAAGGCGAGGCGTGATCTACGCACGGTCCTAAGCCATGTGAGGCACACTAGACCTAAAGCAGTCCATTGACTAAGGCTTCCAGGACACTGCTGCACCCCCAATTTGGGAGTTGGGAAGAAGTGCACCTCACCTCGAGACCAGAGGTTTACGTACTCTTGGCCCTCTACCTACTGAATGCTGTGGGATGAGCTCGCGGTCAAGAATGGCAGGCACCTGGTCTCGTTCCGGAAAACTCACTGTCCCTCACAGAGGCATTTGTGGAGTGAAGCCGAATGGGCAGCGTGTTTTTCAGGCAGCTTGGAAGCAGCAACCAAGTCACTTTCTGAAAGGGGAAAAGCGGCTTTTCCCGACATTTTCTCTAATTGCCAACATGACCCCACAGCGCCTTTACCGGCACTCTCTGACTGATTACTGGAGACTGTGGGAACACACTGGGCCCTTCCATGATGACCCATTGGACACCTGGGTACTGCAGGCGGTGCAGAGCCTTACGCCTGGAATCACCTAGTCAGGTCTAGGGGACTTAGGAACGCCCAATGCTTCCCATTGTTACCGGTATTTCTGTACGTTTTCTTACGCTGGGCCAAACGTCTGCCTTCCCTTCCTGGTGGGGATTAAACAGGTATGAGTACCCAGGATGCATCTTAGTCTCAGGGACTGTGTCAGTGCAACTCCTTGGCCTTTACAAAGGCAGAGCCGTGCTGAACGGAAGACGGGCTACAGCTGTGTCCCCTGGGCTGCGGTAAAGCTGTAGGAAAAGAGCTACGCCAAGAAAGAACACCCTTCCTCTCCCTTCCCTCTGCATAGAAAGAGTGGATCCCTACTTGCTCTTTCACTCTTTGTTACTTAAAAGACACACTAGGAACTCACGGGACACACATCCGCTCTCGGAAATGAAATCCAGCGCGACTGTCTCCAGCCTGCAGAAACCATATAGGACTGGCAGCACAGGATCGACTCAGTGTTTACTGAGGCGGCTCACACCAAACTTTGCTGACGGGGAAGCTCTGGGGCTTCAGTTGAGGCTTGGGGTCACGTTCTCTTCCCACTCGAGGTGGGGGCGGGGCGGGGGGTCGGATGAACTCCTAGCATGCAATGGCGGCCTCAGGGCCTCTTACGAGCAAGCTCACTTTTCTTCACGGAGGCATTCCTAGGCGTGACTTCCAGATGTGCACGATGAGTGTTTTTTCAGGCAGCCCAGAGGCCTCCACTCTCCAGATTTGAAATGGGGACATAGAGCCTTTCGCAGTCTTACCGTTTGCCTAGTGGACCACACTGCTCCTTTTCCTCTCTTTACTGAGCAGCTTCAGCAGCCGCTTTGAACACACTTCACCCTTCCACGAAGACCCTTTTGGCCGTGGCGTCTTCTGCGTGTGGTGCGTTGCATGATCGTCTGAATGCCCTCGGTCGGCTTAGATGTCTCTGGAGGTTCCAAGGGCATAGCAATGCCCAGCGTGTATCTCTGCTTACTTGTGGGTGGGAGCTGCAACCAAGTTTCTGCTTCCGTTACTGAGACGTCGGGCGTGAGCTCCCCAAATGAAGGGAAGCCCGCTGGTTTTCTGCAGTGTGGCTCAGGTAGCCTCACTCTGCCAGACCCGCATGGAAAGAAAGCCTCCCTGCCAACGACTTCCTGAGCTTGTATGAAAGCTGCAGAATGCTAGCCATCCAAAGGAGTAACCCGATCCTGGCTCTTGCAGCTGCACACAAAGGCTTGTACCCAGAGGTGCTTTTCCCTTCATGGTGCTCACAAGGCTTTTGGGATACAGTGTACCACCACAAAGAAGGGCACCCGCGAGACTTCGGGGCCACGAGAGGCATGCGAGAGCTAAAGCAGTCCTGTGACTTAGCTTTCCAGCACACGGAGGCACCCCTGTCTCTGGTGATGGGGAAAAGTCCACCTTCCTTCGAAACAAGAGGTCACTTTTGATGGTATTGTAGCTGCAGATGGCAGTGGGATGAGCCCACAGGAATGAGTGGCAAGCACCTGGTTTCTTTTGGGAGAACTAAGTGTTCCTGATAGAGGCTTTTGTGGGATGAAGGAACGTGGGCAACGCGTTTTCCAGGCAGCTGGTGCAGCAACCAAGTCCCTTTCCTAAAGGGGAAAAGCACGTTTTCCCGACATGTTCGACTTACCAACTTGAGCCCACGGCGCCTTTACCAGCACTCTCTCACTGACGTACTGGGGGCTTTGGGGACACACTGGGCCCTTCCATGATGGCACATTGGACGCCCGAGTTCTGCATGCGAGCCATCGCCTTTCCCCCTGGATGACAGAGTCAGGCTTAGGTGACTTCGGAGCGTCCAAATGTCTCCAATTCTTCCCGGTAGCTGGGTTCTTTCTTCCAGCTGGGCCGAAAGACTCCCTTCCCTTCACGGTTGAGACACCAAAGGTATGAACACCCAGGATGTACCTAGTTCCCTGGCAGTATTCCAGTGCAACACAGGTGGCGTCACAAAGGGGTGCCACGTGAACGCACGACTGGCTGCAACTGCGTCCCTGGGGCGGTTTTAAAGCTGTGGAAAGCAAGCTGTGCCAGCAAGAAACCAGTTCATTGCCCTTCCACCTGCATAGAAGGAGGGGATCCCGAGGGTCTGGCTCCCGTTCTGTTCCTTGCAAGCCACACAAGGGAGTCACAGGACAGACGTTCTCTCTCGGAAATGATTTCATACACGACTGACTTGAGCCTGTGAAAAGCATGCAGGAGTTAGTTGCAGCACTCGATCGACTCAGTGTTTCTTGGGCAGGCTGCACACCACATTTGCTGATGAGCACCTCTGGGGCTGCCCCTGTGGCTTGTGCTCACCTTTTCTTCGCACTCTAAGTAGGGAGGCTCGTGGGAGGAGCCCCCAGCAAGCACCGGAGACCTCAAGGCTTCTTCCCGGAAACCTCACTCTTCTTCACTGAGGCACCCCTGGAAGGGAATAAAAGCCGCGCAACATGAGTGTTTTCCAAGCAGCCTGGGCGCCTCCACTATCTACCTTGGGAATGGGTAGTACTGCCTTTCCCAGGCTTCCCTTGTGCCTAGTGGATCCCAGTGCACCTTTACATCCCTTTTCTGACCAGCGACTGGAGACGCTTAGAACACACTTCACCCTTCCACGATGACCCTTTTGGACTCGCGTGCTCTCAGTGGGGCGCATTGCATAATCTTCTAGACGCCCACCTTAGGCCCTGGTGTGTTGGATGTTCCACGGCCTAGCCTGGCTCAGGGTATATCCCTGCTTACTTTTGTGTGGGACCCGTAGCCAAGGTTCCGCTTCCACCACGGAGATGTCGGGCCTGAGCTTCGCGGATGGATTGGAAGCCCGGTGGCTTTTGGCCGTGCAGCTCAGCTATCCGCACTTGAAAGGAAGCCCTCCTAGACCCGTCTTCCTGAGGTTGTAGGAAAGGTGAGGAACGCTACCCATCCAAAGTAGAAAGCCGCTCCTGGCTCTTCAAACTGCAAAGAGAGGGCTGTTCCCCGAGCTCTTTTTCCCTCGATGGTGCTCAGCAGGCTTCTGGTGTACAGCGTATTCCAAGGCGAGGCGTGATCTACGCACGGTCCTAAGCCATGTGAGGCACACTAGACCTAAAGCAGTCCATTGACTAAGGCTTCCAGGACACTGCTGCACCCCCAATTTGGGAGTTGGGAAGAAGTGCACCTCACCTCGAGACCAGAGGTTTACGTACTCTTGGCCCTCTACCTACTGAATGCTGTGGGATGAGCTCGCGGTCAAGAATGGCAGGCACCTGGTCTCGTTCCGGAAAACTCACTGTCCCTCACAGAGGCATTTGTGGAGTGAAGCCGAATGGGCAGCGTGCTTTTCAGGCAGCTTGGAAGCAGCAACCAAGTCACTTTCTGAAAGGGGAAAAGCGGCTTTTCCCGACATTTTCTCTAATTGCCAACATGACCCCACAGCGCCTTTACCGGCACTCTCTGACTGATTACTGGAGACTGTGGGAACACACTGGGCCCTTCCATGATGACCCATTGGACACCTGGGTACTGCAGGCGGTGCAGAGCCTTACGCCTGGAATCACCTAGTCAGGTCTAGGGGACTTAGGAACGCCCAATGCTTCCCATTGTTACCGGTATTTCTGTACGTTTTCTTACGCTGGGCCAAACGTCTGCCTTCCCTTCCTGGTGGGGATTAAACAGGTATGAGTACCCAGGATGCATCTTAGTCTCAGGGACTGTGTCAGTGCAACTCCTTGGCCTTTACAAAGGCAGAGCCGTGCTGAACGGAAGACGGGCTACAGCTGTGTCCCCTGGGCTGCGGTAAAGCTGTAGGAAAAGAGCTACGCCAAGAAAGAACACCCTTCCTCTCCCTTCCCTCTGCATAGAAAGAGTGGATCCCTACTTGCTCTTTCACTCTTTGTTACTTAAAAGACACACTAGGAACTCACGGGACACACATCCGCTCTCGGAAATGAAATCCAGCGCGACTGTCTCCAGCCTGCAGAAACCATATAGGACTGGCAGCACAGGATCGACTCAGTGTTTACTGAGGCGGCTCACACCAAACTTTGCTGACGGGGAAGCTCTGGGGCTTCAGTTGAGGCTTGGGGTCACGTTCTCTTCCCACTCGAGGTGGGGGCGGGGCGGGGGGTCGGATGAACTCCTAGCATGCAATGGCGGCCTCAGGGCCTCTTACGAGCAAGCTCACTTTTCTTCACGGAGGCATTCCTAGGCGTGACTTCCAGATGTGCACGATGAGTGTTTTTTCAGGCAGCCCAGAGGCCTCCACTCTCGAGATTTGAAATGGGGACATAGAGCCTTTCGCAGTCTTACCGTTTGCCTAGTGGACCACACTGCTCCTTTTCCTCTCTTTACTGAGCAGCTTCAGCAGCCGCTTTGAACACACTTCACCCTTCCACGAAGACCCTTTTGGCCGTGGCGTCTTCTGCGTGCGGTGCGTTGCATGATCGTCTGAATGCCCTCGGTCGGCTTAGATGTCTCTGGAGGTTCCAAGGGCATAGCAATGCCCAGCGTGTATCTCTGCTTACTTGTGGGTGGGAGCTGCAACCAAGTTTCTGCTTCCGTTACTGAGACGTCGGGCGTGAGCTCCCCAAATGAAGGGAAGCCCGCTGGTTTTCTGCAGTGTGGCTCAGGTAGCCTCACTCTGCCAGACCCGCATGGAAAGAAAGCCTCCCTGCCAACGACTTCCTGAGCTTGTATGAAAGCTGCAGAATGCTAGCCATCCAAAGGAGTAACCCGATCCTGGCTCTTGCAGCTGCACACAAAGGCTTGTACCCAGAGGTGCTTTTCCCTTCATGGTGCTCACAAGGCTTTTGGGATACAGTGTACCACCACAAAGAAGGGCACCCGCGAGACTTCGGGGCCACGAGAGGCATGCGAGAGCTAAAGCAGTCCTGTGACTTAGCTTTCCAGCACACGGAGGCACCCCTGTCTCTGGTGATGGGGAAAAGTCCACCTTCCTTCGAAACAAGAGGTCACTTTTGATGGTATTGTAGCTGCAGATGGCAGTGGGATGAGCCCACAGGAATGAGTGGCAAGCACCTGGTTTCTTTTGGGAGAACTAAGTGTTCCTGATAGAGGCTTTTGTGGGATGAAGGAACGTGGGCAACGCGTTTTCCAGGCAGCTGGTGCAGCAACCAAGTCCCTTTCCTAAAGGGGAAAAGCACGTTTTCCCGACATGTTCGACTTACCAACTTGAGCCCACGGCGCCTTTACCAGCACTCTCTCACTGACGTACTGGGGGCTTTGGGGACACACTGGGCCCTTCCATGATGGCACATTGGACGCCCGAGTTCTGCATGCGAGCCATCGCCTTTCCCCCTGGATGACAGAGTCAGGCTTAGGTGACTTCGGAGCGTCCAAATGTCTCCAATTCTTCCCGGTAGCTGGGTTCTTTCTTCCAGCTGGGCCGAAAGACTCCCTTCCCTTCACGGTTGAGACACCAAAGGTATGAACACCCAGGATGTACCTAGTTCCCTGGCAGTATTCCAGTGCAACACAGGTGGCGTCACAAAGGGGTGCCACATGAACGCACGACTGGCTGCAACTGCGTCCCTGGGGCGGTTTTAAAGCTGTGGAAAGCAAGCTGTGCCAGCAAGAAACCAGTTCATTGCCCTTCCACCTGCATAGAAGGAGGGGATCCCGAGGGTCTGGCTCCCGTTCTGTTCCTTGCAAGCCACACAAGGGAGTCACAGGACAGACGTTCTCTCTCGGAAATGATTTCATACACGACTGACTTGAGCCTGTGAAAAGCATGCAGGAGTTAGTTGCAGCACTCGATCGACTCAGTGTTTCTTGGGCAGGCTGCACACCACATTTGCTGATGAGCACCTCTGGGGCTGCCCCTGTGGCTTGTGCTCACCTTTTCTTCGCACTCTAAGTAGGGAGGCTCGTGGGAGGAGCCCCCAGCAAGCACCGGAGACCTCAAGGCTTCTTCCCGGAAACCTCACTCTTCTTCACTGAGGCACCCCTGGAAGGGAATAAAAGCCGTGCAACATGAGTGTTTTCCAAGCAGCCTGGGCGCCTCCACTATCTACCTTGGGAATGGGTAGTACTGCCTTTCCCAGGCTTCCCTTGTGCCTAGTGGATCCCAGTGCACCTTTACATCCCTTTTCTGACCAGCGACTGGAGACGCTTAGAACACACTTCACCCTTCCACGATGACCCTTTTGGACTCGCGTGCTCTCAGTGGGGCGCATTGCATAATCTTCTAGACGCCCACCTTAGGCCCTGGTGTGTTGGATGTTCCACGGCCTAGCCTGGCTCAGGGTATATCCCTGCTTACTTTTGTGTGGGACCCGTAGCCAAGGTTCCGCTTCCACCACGGAGATGTCGGGCCTGAGCTTCGCGGATGGATTGGAAGCCCGGTGGCTTTTGGCCGTGCAGCTCAGCTATCCGCACTTGAAAGGAAGCCCTCCTAGACCCGTCTTCCTGAGGTTGTAGGAAAGGTGAGGAACGCTACCCATCCAAAGTAGAAAGCCGCTCCTGGCTCTTCAAACTGCAAAGAGAGGGCTGTTCCCCGAGCTCTTTTTCCCTCGATGGTGCTCAGCAGGCTTCTGGTGTACAGCGTATTCCAAGGCGAGGCGTGATCTACGCACGGTCCTAAGCCATGTGAGGCACACTAGACCTAAAGCAGTCCATTGACTAAGGCTTCCAGGACACTGCTGCACCCCCAATTTGGGAGTTGGGAAGAAGTGCACCTCACCTCGAGACCAGAGGTTTACGTACTCTTGGCCCTCTACCTACTGAATGCTGTGGGATGAGCTCGCGGTCAAGAATGGCAGGCACCTGGTCTCGTTCCGGAAAACTCACTGTCCCTCACAGAGGCATTTGTGGAGTGAAGCCGAATGGGCAGCGTGTTTTTCAGGCAGCTTGGAAGCAGCAACCAAGTCACTTTCTGAAAGGGGAAAAGCGGCTTTTCCCGACATTTTCTCTAATTGCCAACATGACCCCACAGCGCCTTTACCGGCACTCTCTGACTGATTACTGGAGACTGTGGGAACACACTGGGCCCTTCCATGATGACCCATTGGACACCTGGGTACTGCAGGCGGTGCAGAGCCTTACGCCTGGAATCACCTAGTCAGGTCTAGGGGACTTAGGAACGCCCAATGCTTCCCATTGTTACCGGTATTTCTGTACGTTTTCTTACGCTGGGCCAAACGTCTGCCTTCCCTTCCTGGTGGGGATTAAACAGGTATGAGTACCCAGGATGCATCTTAGTCTCAGGGACTGTGTCGGTGCAACTCCTTGGCCTTTACAAAGGCAGAGCCGTGCTGAACGGAAGACGGGCTACAGCTGTGTCCCCTGGGCTGCGGTAAAGCTGTAGGAAAAGAGCTACGCCAAGAAAGAACACCCTTCCTCTCCCTTCCCTCTGCATAGAAAGAGTGGATCCCTACTTGCTCTTTCACTCTTTGTTACTTAAAAGACACACTAGGAACTCACGGGACACACATCCGCTCTCGGAAATGAAATCCAGCGCGACTGTCTCCAGCCTGCAGAAACCATATAGGACTGGCAGCACAGGATCGACTCAGTGTTTACTGAGGCGGCTCACACCAAACTTTGCTGACGGGGAAGCTCTGGGGCTTCAGTTGAGGCTTGGGGTCACGTTCTCTTCCCACTCGAGGTGGGGGCGGGGCGGGGGGTCGGATGAACTCCTAGCATGCAATGGCGGCCTCAGGGCCTCTTACGAGCAAGCTCACTTTTCTTCACGGAGGCATTCCTAGGCGTGACTTCCAGATGTGCACGATGAGTGTTTTTTCAGGCAGCCCAGAGGCCTCCACTCTCCAGATTTGAAATGGGGACATAGAGCCTTTCGCAGTCTTACCGTTTGCCTAGTGGACCACACTGCTCCTTTTCCTCTCTTTACTGAGCAGCTTCAGCAGCCGCTTTGAACACACTTCACCCTTCCACGAAGACCCTTTTGGCCGTGGCGTCTTCTGCGTGTGGTGCGTTGCATGATCGTCTGAATGCCCTCGGTCGGCTTAGATGTCTCTGGAGGTTCCAAGGGCATAGCAATGCCCAGCGTGTATCTCTGCTTACTTGTGGGTGGGAGCTGCAACCAAGTTTCTGCTTCCGTTACTGAGACGTCGGGCGTGAGCTCCCCAAATGAAGGGAAGCCCGCTGGTTTTCTGCAGTGTGGCTCAGGTAGCCTCACTCTGCCAGACCCGCATGGAAAGAAAGCCTCCCTGCCAACGACTTCCTGAGCTTGTATGAAAGCTGCAGAATGCTAGCCATCCAAAGGAGTAACCCGATCCTGGCTCTTGCAGCTGCACACAAAGGCTTGTACCCAGAGGTGCTTTTCCCTTCATGGTGCTCACAAGGCTTTTGGGATACAGTGTACCACCACAAAGAAGGGCACCCGCGAGACTTCGGGGCCACGAGAGGCATGCGAGAGCTAAAGCAGTCCTGTGACTTAGCTTTCCAGCACACGGAGGCACCCCTGTCTCTGGTGATGGGGAAAAGTCCACCTTCCTTCGAAACAAGAGGTCACTTTTGATGGTATTGTAGCTGCAGATGGCAGTGGGATGAGCCCACAGGAATGAGTGGCAAGCACCTGGTTTCTTTTGGGAGAACTAAGTGTTCCTGATAGAGGCTTTTGTGGGATGAAGGAACGTGGGCAACGCGTTTTCCAGGCAGCTGGTGCAGCAACCAAGTCCCTTTCCTAAAGGGGAAAAGCACGTTTTCCCGACATGTTCGACTTACCAACTTGAGCCCACGGCGCCTTTACCAGCACTCTCTCACTGACGTACTGGGGGCTTTGGGGACACACTGGGCCCTTCCATGATGGCACATTGGACGCCCGAGTTCTGCATGCGAGCCATCGCCTTTCCCCCTGGATGACAGAGTCAGGCTTAGGTGACTTCGGAGCGTCCAAATGTCTCCAATTCTTCCCGGTAGCTGGGTTCTTTCTTCCAGCTGGGCCGAAAGACTCCCTTCCCTTCACGGTTGAGACACCAAAGGTATGAACACCCAGGATGTACCTAGTTCCCTGGCAGTATTCCAGTGCAACACAGGTGGCGTCACAAAGGGGTGCCACGTGAACGCACGACTGGCTGCAACTGCGTCCCTGGGGCGGTTTTAAAGCTGTGGAAAGCAAGCTGTGCCAGCAAGAAACCAGTTCATTGCCCTTCCACCTGCATAGAAGGAGGGGATCCCGAGGGTCTGGCTCCCGTTCTGTTCCTTGCAAGCCACACAAGGGAGTCACAGGACAGACGTTCTCTCTCGGAAATGATTTCATACACGACTGACTTGAGCCTGTGAAAAGCATGCAGGAGTTAGTTGCAGCACTCGATCGACTCAGTGTTTCTTGGGCAGGCTGCACACCACATTTGCTGATGAGCACCTCTGGGGCTGCCCCTGTGGCTTGTGCTCACCTTTTCTTCGCACTCTAAGTAGGGAGGCTCGTGGGAGGAGCCCCCAGCAAGCACCGGAGACCTCAAGGCTTCTTCCCGGAAACCTCACTCTTCTTCACTGAGGCACCCCTGGAAGGGAATAAAAGCCGCGCAACATGAGTGTTTTCCAAGCAGCCTGGGCGCCTCCACTATCTACCTTGGGAATGGGTAGTACTGCCTTTCCCAGGCTTCCCTTGTGCCTAGTGGATCACAGTGCACCTTTACATCCCTTTTCTGACCAGCGACTGGAGACGCTTAGAACACACTTCACCCTTCCACGATGACCCTTTTGGACTCGCGTGCTCTCAGTGGGGCGCATTGCATAATCTTCTAGACGCCCACCTTAGGCCCTGGTGTGTTGGATGTTCCACGGCCTAGCCTGGCTCAGGGTATATCCCTGCTTACTTTTGTGTGGGACCCGTAGCCAAGGTTCCGCTTCCACCACGGAGATGTCGGGCCTGAGCTTCGCGGATGGATTGGAAGCCCGGTGGCTTTTGGCCGTGCAG